>NC_140995.1:123550342-123614087 GCF_052327205.1 Somniosus microcephalus
CAGTCGCGCCCCTCTCTTCCCCCCCAGTCGCGCCCTCTCTTCCCCCCCAGTCGCGCCCTCTCTTCCCCCCCAGTCGCGCCCTCTCTTCCCCCCCAGTCGCGCCCTCTCTTCCCCCCCAGTCGCGCCCTCTCTTCCCCCCCAGTCGCGCCCTCTCTTCCCCCCAGTCGCGCCCTCTCTTCCCCCCCAGTCGCGCCCTCTCTTCCCCCCCAGTCGCGCCCTCTCTTCCCCCCCAGTCGCGCCCTCTCTTCCCCCCAGTCGCGCCCTCTCTTCCCCCCCAGTCGCGCCCTCTCTTCCCCCCCAGTCGCGCCCTCTCTTCCCCCCCAGTCGCGCCCTCTCTTCCCCCCCAGTCGCGCCCTCTCTTCCCCCCCAGTCGCGCCCTCTCTTCCCCCCCAGTCGCGCCCTCTCTTCCCCCCCAGTCGCGCCCTCTCTTCCCCCCCAGTCGCGCCCTCTCTTCCCCCCCAGTCGCGCCCTCTCTTCCCCCCCAGTCGCGCCCTCTCTTCCCCCCCAGTCGCGCCCTCTCTTCCCCCCCAGTCGCGCCCTCTCTTCCCCCCCAGTCGCGCCCTCTCTTCCCCCCCAGTCGCGCCCTCTCTTCCCCCCCAGTCGCGCCCTCTCTTCCCCCCCAGTCGCGCCCTCTCTTCCCCCCCAGTCGCGCCCTCTCTTCCCCCCCAGTCGCGCCCTCTCTTCCCCCCCAGTCGCGCCCTCTCTTCCCCCCCAGTCGCGCCCTCTCTTCCCCCCCCAGTCGCGCCCTCTCTTCCCCCCCAGTCGCGCCCTCTCTTCCCCCCCAGTCGCGCCCTCTCTTCCCCCCCAGTCGCGCCCTCTCTTCCCCCCAGTCGCGCCCTCTCTTCCCCCCCAGTCGCGCCCTCTCTTCCCCCCCAGTCGCGCCCTCTCTTCCCCCCCAGTCGCGCCCTCTCTTCCCCCCAGTCGCGCCCTCTCTTCCCCCCCAGTCGCGCCCTCTCTTCCCCCCCAGTCGCGCCCTCTCTTCCCCCCCAGTCGCGCCCTCTCTTCCCCCCCAGTCGCGCCCTCTCTTCCCCCCCAGTCGCGCCCTCTCTTCCCCCCCAGTCGCGCCCTCTCTTCCCCCCAGTCGCGCCCTCTCTTCCCCCCCAGTCGCGCCCTCTCTTCCCCCCAGTCGCGCCCTCTCTTCCCCCCCAGTCGCGCCCTCTCTTCCCCCCCAGTCGCGCCCTCTCTTCCCCCCCAGTCGCGCCCTCTCTTCCCCCCCAGTCGCGCCCTCTCTTCCCCCCCAGTCGCGCCCTCTCTTCCCCCCCAGTCGCGCCCTCTCTTCCCCCCCAGTCGCGCCCTCTCTTCCCCCCCAGTCGCGCCCTCTCTTCCCCCCAGTCGCGCCCTCTCTTCCCCCCCAGTCGCGCCCTCTCTTCCCCCCCAGTCGCGCCCTCTCTTCCCCCCAGTCGCGCCCTCTCTTCCCCCCCAGTCGCGCCCTCTCTTCCCCCCCAGTCGCGCCCTCTCTTCCCCCCCAGTCGCGCCCTCTCTTCCCCCCCAGTCGCGCCCTCTCTTCCCCCCAGTCGCGCCCTCTCTTCCCCCCCAGTCGCGCCCTCTCTTCCCCCCCAGTCGCGCCCTCTCTTCCCCCCAGTCGCGCCCTCTCTTCCCCCCCAGTCGCGCCCTCTCTTCCCCCCCAGTCGCGCCCTCTCTTCCCCCCCAGTCGCGCCCTCTCTTCCCCCCCAGTCGCGCCCTCTCTTCCCCCCCAGTCGCGCCCTCTCTTCCCCCCCAGTCGCGCCCTCTCTTCCCCCCCAGTCGCGCCCTCTCTTCCCCCCCAGTCGCGCCCTCTCTTCCCCCCCAGTCGCGCCCTCTCTTCCCCCCCAGTCGCGCCCTCTCTTCCCCCCCAGTCGCGCCCTCTCTTCCCCCCCAGTCGCGCCCTCTCTTCCCCCCCAGTCGCGCCCTCTCTTCCCCCCCAGTCGCGCCCTCTCTTCCCCCCCAGTCGCGCCCTCTCTTCCCCCCCAGTCGCGCCCTCTCTTCCCCCCCAGTCGCGCCCTCTCTTCCCCCCCAGTCGCGCCCTCTCTTCCCCCCCAGTCGCGCCCTCTCTTCCCCCCAGTCGCGCCCTCTCTTCCCCCCCAGTCGCGCCCTCTCTTCCCCCCCAGTCGCGCCCTCTCTTCCCCCCCAGTCGCGCCCTCTCTTCCCCCCCAGTCGCGCCCTCTCTTCCCCCCCAGTCGCGCCCTCTCTTCCCCCCCAGTCGCGCCCTCTCTTCCCCCCCAGTCGCGCCCTCTCTTCCCCCCCAGTCGCGCCCTCTCTTCCCCCCCAGTCGCGCCCTCTCTTCCCCCCCAGTCGCGCCCTCTCTTCCCCCCCAGTCGCGCCCTCTCTTCCCCCCAGTCGCGCCCTCTCTTCCCCCCCAGTCGCGCCCTCTCTTCCCCCCAGTCGCGCCCTCTCTTCCCCCCCAGTCGCGCCCTCTCTTCCCCCCCAGTCGCGCCCTCTCTTCCCCCCCAGTCGCGCCCTCTCTTCCCCCCCAGTCGCGCCCTCTCTTCCCCCCCAGTCGCGCCCTCTCTTCCCCCCCAGTCGCGCCCTCTCTTCCCCCCCAGTCGCGCCCTCTCTTCCCCCCCAGTCGCGCCCTCTCTTCCCCCCCAGTCGCGCCCTCTCTTCCCCCCCAGTCGCGCCCTCTCTTCCCCCCCAGTCGCGCCCTCTCTTCCCCCCCAGTCGCGCCCTCTCTTCCCCCCCAGTCGCGCCCTCTCTTCCCCCCCAGTCGCGCCCTCTCTTCCCCCCCCAGTCGCGCCCTCTCTTCCCCCCCAGTCGCGCCCTCTCTTCCCCCCCAGTCGCGCCCTCTCTTCCCCCCCAGTCGCGCCCTCTCTTCCCCCCCAGTCGCGCCCTCTCTTCCCCCCCAGTCGCGCCCTCTCTTCCCCCCCAGTCGCGCCCTCTCTTCCCCCCCAGTCGCGCCCTCTCTTCCCCCCCAGTCGCGCCCTCTCTTCCCCCCCAGTCGCGCCCTCTCTTCCCCCCCAGTCGCGCCCTCTCTTCCCCCCCAGTCGCGCCCTCTCTTCCCCCCCAGTCGCGCCCTCTCTTCCCCCCCAGTCGCGCCCTCTCTTCCCCCCCAGTCGCGCCCTCTCTTCCCCCCCAGTCGCGCCCTCTCTTCCCCCCCAGTCGCGCCCTCTCTTCCCCCCCAGTCGCGCCCTCTCTTCCCCCCCAGTCGCGCCCTCTCTTCCCCCCCAGTCGCGCCCTCTCTTCCCCCCCAGTCGCGCCCTCTCTTCCCCCCCAGTCGCGCCCTCTCTTCCCCCCCAGTCGCGCCCTCTCTTCCCCCCCAGTCGCGCCCTCTCTTCCCCCCCAGTCGCGCCCTCTCTTCCCCCCCAGTCGCGCCCTCTCTTCCCCCCCAGTCGCGCCCTCTCTTCCCCCCCAGTCGCGCCCTCTCTTCCCCCCCAGTCGCGCCCTCTCTTCCCCCCCAGTCGCGCCCTCTCTTCCCCCCCAGTCGCGCCCTCTCTTCCCCCCCAGTCGCGCCCTCTCTTCCCCCCCAGTCGCGCCCTCTCTTCCCCCCAGTCGCGCCCTCTCTTCCCCCCCAGTCGCGCCCTCTCTTCCCCCCCAGTCGCGCCCTCTCTTCCCCCCCAGTCGCGCCCTCTCTTCCCCCCCAGTCGCGCCCTCTCTTCCCCCCCAGTCGCGCCCTCTCTTCCCCCCCAGTCGCGCCCTCTCTTCCCCCCCAGTCGCGCCCTCTCTTCCCCCCCAGTCGCGCCCTCTCTTCCCCCCAGTCGCGCCCTCTCTTCCCCCCCAGTCGCGCCCTCTCTTCCCCCCCAGTCGCGCCCTCTCTTCCCCCCCAGTCGCGCCCTCTCTTCCCCCCCAGTCGCGCCCTCTCTTCCCCCCCAGTCGCGCCCTCTCTTCCCCCCCAGTCGCGCCCTCTCTTCCCCCCCAGTCGCGCCCTCTCTTCCCCCCCAGTCGCGCCCTCTCTTCCCCCCCAGTCGCGCCCTCTCTTCCCCCCAGTCGCGCCCTCTCTTCCCCCCCAGTCGCGCCCTCTCTTCCCCCCCAGTCGCGCCCTCTCTTCCCCCCAGTCGCGCCCTCTCTTCCCCCCCAGTCGCGCCCTCTCTTCCCCCCAGTCGCGCCCTCTCTTCCCCCCCAGTCGCGCCCTCTCTTCCCCCCCAGTCGCGCCCTCTCTTCCCCCCCAGTCGCGCCCTCTCTTCCCCCCCAGTCGCGCCCTCTCTTCCCCCCAGTCGCGCCCTCTCTTCCCCCCCAGTCGCGCCCTCTCTTCCCCCCCAGTCGCGCCCTCTCTTCCCCCCCCAGTCGCGCCCTCTCTTCCCCCCCAGTCGCGCCCTCTCTTCCCCCCCAGTCGCGCCCTCTCTTCCCCCCCAGTCGCGCCCTCTCTTCCCCCCCAGTCGCGCCCTCTCTTCCCCCCCAGTCGCGCCCTCTCTTCCCCCCCAGTCGCGCCCTCTCTTCCCCCCCAGTCGCGCCCTCTCTTCCCCCCAGTCGCGCCCTCTCTTCCCCCCAGTCGCGCCCTCTCTTCCCCCCCAGTCGCGCCCTCTCTTCCCCCCCAGTCGCGCCCTCTCTTCCCCCCCAGTCGCGCCCTCTCTTCCCCCCAGTCGCGCCCTCTCTTCCCCCCCAGTCGCGCCCTCTCTTCCCCCCCAGTCGCGCCCTCTCTTCCCCCCCAGTCGCGCCCTCTCTTCCCCCCAGTCGCGCCCTCTCTTCCCCCCCAGTCGCGCCCTCTCTTCCCCCCCAGTCGCGCCCTCTCTTCCCCCCCAGTCGCGCCCTCTCTTCCCCCCCAGTCGCGCCCTCTCTTCCCCCCCAGTCGCGCCCTCTCTTCCCCCCCAGTCGCGCCCTCTCTTCCCCCCCAGTCGCGCCCTCTCTTCCCCCCCAGTCGCGCCCTCTCTTCCCCCCCCAGTCGCGCCCTCTCTTCCCCCCCAGTCGCGCCCTCTCTTCCCCCCCAGTCGCGCCCTCTCTTCCCCCCCAGTCGCGCCCTCTCTTCCCCCCCAGTCGCGCCCTCTCTTCCCCCCCCAGTCGCGCCCTCTCTTCCCCCCCAGTCGCGCCCTCTCTTCCCCCCCAGTCGCGCCCTCTCTTCCCCCCCAGTCGCGCCTCCCCAGTCGCGCCCTCTCTTCCCCCCCAGTCGCGCCCTCTCTTCCCCCCCAGTCGCGCCCTCTCTTCCCCCCCAGTCGCGCCCTCTCTTCCCCCCCAGTCGCGCCCTCTCTTCCCCCCCAGTCGCGCCCTCTCTTCCCCCCCAGTCGCGCCCTCTCTTCCCCCCAGTCGCGCCCTCTCTTCCCCCCCAGTCGCGCCCTCTCTTCCCCCCCAGTCGCGCCCTCTCTTCCCCCCCAGTCGCGCCCTCTCTTCCCCCCCAGTCGCGCCCTCTCTTCCCCCCCAGTCGCGCCCTCTCTTCCCCCCCAGTCGCGCCCTCTCTTCCCCCCCAGTCGCGCCCTCTCTTCCCCCCCAGTCGCGCCCTCTCTTCGTCGCCTCCCCCAGTCGCGCCCTCTCTTCCCCCCCCAGTCGCGCCCTCTCTTCCCCCCCAGTCGCGCCCTCTCTTCCCCCCCAGTCGCGCCCTCTCTTCCCCCCCAGTCGCGCCCTCTCTTCCCCCCCAGTCGCGCCCTCTCTTCCCCCCCAGTCGCGCCCTCTCTTCCCCCCCAGTCGCGCCCTCTCTTCCCCCCCCAGTCGCGCCCTCTCTTCCCCCCCAGTCGCGCCCTCTCTTCCCCCCCAGTCGCGCCCTCTCTTCCCCCCCAGTCGCGCCCTCTCTTCCCCCCCAGTCGCGCCCTCTCTTCCCCCCCAGTCGCGCCCTCTCTTCCCCCCCAGTCGCGCCCTCTCTTCCCCCCCAGTCGCGCCCTCTCTTCCCCCCCAGTCGCGCCCTCTCTTCCCCCCCAGTCGCGCCCTCTCTTCCCCCCCAGTCGCGCCCTCTCTTCCCCCCCAGTCGCGCCCTCTCTTCCCCCCCAGTCGCGCCCTCTCTTCCCCCCCAGTCGCGCCCTCTCTTCCCCCCCAGTCGCGCCCTCTCTTCCCCCCCAGTCGCGCCCTCTCTTCCCCCCAGTCGCGCCCTCTCTTCCCCCCAGTCGCGCCCTCTCTTCCCCCCCAGTCGCGCCCTCTCTTCCCCCCAGTCGCGCCCTCTCTTCCCCCCCAGTCGCGCCCTCTCTTCCCCCCCAGTCGCGCCCTCTCTTCCCCCCCAGTCGCGCCCTCTCTTCCCCCCAGTCGCGCCCTCTCTTCCCCCCCAGTCGCGCCCTCTCTTCCCCCCCAGTCGCGCCCTCTCTTCCCCCAGTCGCGCCCTCTCTTCCCCCCCAGTCGCGCCCTCTCTTCCCCCCAGTCGCGCCCTCTCTTCCCCCCCAGTCGCGCCCTCTCTTCCCCCCCAGTCGCGCCCTCTCTTCCCCCCAGTCGCGCCCTCTCTTCCCCCCCAGTCGCGCCCTCTCTTCCCCCCCAGTCGCGCCCTCTCTTCCCCCCCAGTCGCGCCCTCTCTTCCCCCCCAGTCGCGCCCTCTCTTCCCCCCCAGTCGCGCCCTCTCTTCCCCCCCAGTCGCGCCCTCTCTTCCCCCCCCAGTCGCGCCCTCTCTTCCCCCCCAGTCGCGCCCTCTCTTCCCCCCCAGTCGCGCCCTCTCTTCCCCCCCAGTCGCGCCCTCTCTTCCCCCCCAGTCGCGCCCTCTCTTCCCCCCCAGTCGCGCCCTCTCTTCCCCCCCAGTCGCGCCCTCTCTTCCCCCCCAGTCGCGCCCTCTCTTCCCCCCCAGTCGCGCCCTCTCTTCCCCCCCAGTCGCGCCCTCTCTTCCCCCCCAGTCGCGCCCTCTCTTCCCCCCCAGTCGCGCCCTCTCTTCCCCCCCCAGTCGCGCCCTCTCTTCCCCCCCCAGTCGCGCCCTCTCTTCCCCCCCCAGTCGCGCCCTCTCTTCCCCCCCAGTCGCGCCCTCTCTTCCCCCCCAGTCGCGCCCTCTCTTCCCCCCCCAGTCGCGCCCTCTCTTCCCCCCCCAGTCGCGCCCTCTCTTCCCCCCCCAGTCGCGCCCTCTCTTCCCCCCCCAGTCGCGCCCTCTCTTCCCCCCCCAGTCGCGCCCTCTCTTCCCCCCCCAGTCGCGCCCTCTCTTCCCCCCCAGTCGCGCCCTCTCTTCCCCCCCCAGTCGCGCCCTCTCTTCCCCCCCCGTCGCGCCCTCTCTTCCCCCCCCGTCGCGCCCTCTCTTCCCCCCCGTCGCGCCCTCTCTTCCCCCCCCCGTCGCGCCCTCTCTTCCCCCCCCGTCGCGCCCTCTCTTCCCCCCCCGTCGCGCCCTCTCTTCCCCCCCCGTCGCGCCCTCTCTTCCCCCCCCCGTCGCGCCCTCTCTTCCCCCCCCCGTCGCGCCCTCTCTTCCCCCCCCGTCGCGCCCTCTCTTCCCCCCCGTCGCGCCCTCTCTTCCCCCCCCCCGTCGCGCCCTCTCTTCCCCCCCCCCCGTCGCGCCCTCTCTTCCCCCCCCCCCCGTCGCGCCCTCTCTTCCCCCCCCCCCCGTCGCGCCCTCTTTCCCCCCCCCGTCGCGCCCTCTTCCCCCCCCCGTCGCGCCCTCTTTCCCCCCCCCGTCGCGCCCTTTCCCCCCCCCGTCGCGCCCTTTCCCCCCCCCCGTCGCGCCCTCTTTCCCCCCCCCGTCGCGCCCTCTTTCCCCCCCCCGTCGCGCCCTCTTTCCCCCCCCCGTCGCGCCCTCTTTCCCCCCCCCGTCGCGCCCTCTCTTCCCCCCCCCCCCGTCGCGCCCTCTTTCCCCCCCCCCCCGTCGCGCCCTCTTTCCCCCCCCCGTCGCGCCCTCTTTCCCCCCCCCGTCGCGCCCTCTCTTCCCCCCCCCCCCGTCGCGCCCTCTCTTCCCCCTCCCCCCCGTCGCGCCCCCCTCTTCCCCCCCCCCCCCCCGTCGCGCCCCTCTCTCTCGCCCTCTCTTTTCCCCCCCCCGCGTCGCGGCCCCCTCTTCCCCCCCCCCCCCCAGTCGCGCCCCCCTCTCTCTCTCTCTCTCTCTCTCTTCCAACAACAACATGCCCTCAAAAAACCCTCAGCACCGCCGAGCACTCCAGCTAGTCTATCTATCTAACTTTTGGATCCGTTTTGTCTGTCTGTCAAAAGTTATAGAGCGTACTTACACATATGTTATATCAAAAGAAAGCTTATGATTAGGGGAGTCTCATAGGCATATTTACTTTTTGGTCAGACAAAAATTGTTTGGACAGTATACAAAAAACTTTCAAAAATCCACTCATTAGCGGTTGACCAATCCTACCGCTTATTAGCGTTGAGTGACATGATGGTTGACCAATCGGTGCGTCACAGGGGGCGTTTCATTCCGTGTGTGGGCGGGACCTAATCCTGCAGCCTCCCGAAACGTAGCCGCCATTTTTTTCACTGCTTTTACTCAACAGCAAGCGGGGCAGCTGCAGCGGCCCGCCGGAGCAGGAGGTGAGTTGGGGTCACTCGGGCCGGACCTGACAACCGCTCGGCCCAAGACACAGAGCGGGGGAGCGGCAGCGGCCGGCTGTCAACCACGCAGTCCTGTAAACTGCCGTTTTACAAAAAAGCCTTGGCAACGCCAGGCCCCCCAGCTATAAGAACATAAATAGGAGCAGGAATAGGCCACTTGGCCCCTCGAGCCTGCTCCGCCATTCAATAAGATCATGGCTGATCTTGGACTCAAAGCCACTTCCCCGCCTGCTCCCCATAACCCTTCGCTCCCCATAACCCTTCACTCCCTTATCTTGCAAAAATTTGTCCATCTCCACCTTAAATGTATTTAATGACCCAGCCTCCACTGTTCTCTGGGGCAGAGAATGCCACAGATTTACAACCCTCTAAGAAATTCCTCCTCATCTCAGTTCTAAAAGGGCGACCCTTTATTCTAAAACTGTGCTCCCGCTTTCTAGATTTCCCCGAGGGGAAACATCCTCTCTGCATTTACCTTGTCGTGCCCCCTCAGTATCATATGTTTCAACAAGATCACCTCTCATTCTTTGAAATTCCAATGAGTATAGGCCCAGCCTGCTCAACCTTTCCTCAACTCTGGAATTAACTTAGTGAATCGTCTCTGAACTGCCTCCAATGCAAGTATATCTGTCTTTAAATAAGGAGACAAAAACTATGCAGTACTCGAGGTGTGGTCTCATCAATACCCTGTACAGTTGTAGCAGGACTTCCCTGCTTTTATACTCCAACCCCTTTGAAATAAAGGCCAACATTCCATTTGCCTTTTTGATTACTTGCTGTACCTGCATGCTAACGTTTTGTGTTTCATGCACAAGGACCCCCAGGTCCCTCGGAACTGTAGCATTTTGTAATCTCCATTTTAAATAATAATTTGCTTTTTTATTTTTCCTTCCGAAGTGTATAACCTCGCACTTTCCCACATTATACTCCATCTGCCAAATGTTTGCCCACTCACTTAGCCTGTCTATATCCCTTTGCAGCTTCTTTGAGTCCTCTGCACAACTTGCTTTCCCACCCATCTTTGTATCATCCGCAAACTTGGCTACATTACATTCGATCCCTTCATCCAAGTCATTAATGTAGATTGTAAATAGTTGAGGCCCCAGCACCGATCCCTGTGGCACCCCACTAGTTACTGTTTGCCAACCGGAAAATGACCCATTTATCCCAACTCTGCTTTCTGTTAGTTAGCCAATTCTCTATCCATGCTAATATATTACCCCCAATTCCGTGAGCTCTTATCTTATGCAGTAACCTTTTATGTGGCACCTTATCGAATGCCCTCTGGAAATCTAAATACACCACATCCACTGGTTCACCTTTGTCAACCCTGCTCGTTACCACCTCAGAGAACTCCAGCAAGTTTGTTAAACGTGATTTCCCTTTCATAAAACCATGCTGACTCTGCTTGACTGTATTATGATTTTCTAAATGCCCTGCTACTGCTTCCTTAATGAAGGTCTACAGCATTTTCCCAACGACAGATGTTAGGCTAACTGGTCTATAGTTTCCTGCTTTCTGTCTCCCTCCTTTCTTAAATAGGGGTGTTACATTAACGGTTTTCCAATCCGCTGGGACCTCTCCAGAGTCCAGGGAATGTTGGTATATTGCAACCAATGCATCCACTATCTCTGCAGCCACTTCTTTTAAGACCCTGGGGTGCAGGCCATCTGGTCCAGGGGACTTGTCCTCTTTTAGTCCCATTATTTTACCAAGTACAATTTCCTTAGTGATAGTGATCGTCTTTAGTTCCCCCCTCCCTGTGGCCCCTTGATTATCCATTATTGGGATGTTATTAGTGTCTTCTACCATGAAGACAGATACAAAATATTTGTTCAGAGTCTCTGCCATTTCCCTGTTCCCCATTATTAATTCCCCAGTCTCATCCTCTAAGGGACCAACGTTTACTTTAGCTACCCTCTTCCTTTTTATATACCTGTAGAAGCTCTTACTATCTTTTCTTGCCAGTTTACTCTCATAATTCATCTTTTTTTTAGTCATCCTTTGCTTTGTTTCAGTTGAGTAATGAATGTTGGCATGGTCATCAGAAACACGCCCTGATCCGCTTCGAATAATGCCATGGGATCTTTTATGTTCATCTTGTACCTCTGGCACTCTGGTATATAAATGTTATTTAGAGATCAATCTGAGACTAATGCAAGTACTTGCACAATGGATGGCCAATTACATTAACACAAAGAAATGCCTGTAGAAGGGCACCTGAGGTGGTCAATAAGTGCTTTTGAAGCTAAGTTTGTCCTGAATCGATTGTGGTATCAATTCATTGCCTGCTGATGCATGTTAAAAGTTTCTTGTACTTGAATCCAATGCTATGGCTTTAAGAAATCAGCTGGCATACTTATTTCTGATGTGCTTCAGGCAAGGTCAAAGAAACAGACAATTTTCCAGTGGTACATGTCATTTTGAGGATGGTACCTCACCAGTTTTTAAAAGCTAAGTAACTTAGTGATAAAAGTTGAGTATTTTGGTCCATAGTTTATATGTCTCTTTGCACTATCAACTGTAATAATGGAGAATTAAATTGGACTTGGAGAGGTCCAAACACCTAATTGTTTTGTTACTTTTTCATGTGAACATGGACTATTCCCCCCCACCTTCCCTCGTCCGTGTAGCCCGTCAGGGTGCACCTCATCCGTCCTGAAGTGATTTTCTTTCTCCGCAACCTTGTGTTCTTAACAATATAAATATATATAAAAAATTTCAGGGAGTGTTGGCTCACAAACATGTATTCAATTTTGTCTATCAGGGAAAGTTTAAAATACAGCTGTGGAACACATCATAGTCATAGTGATGTGCTTTTTCCTCCTGGAAAGGATGACCTGATTGAGAACATTTGGCAGGACTTGTTACCATCCTCTTTAATTAGAACAGATGGAAGGCAATATTTTATGGGGCTTAGCAGAGCTACATTGAAATGATTGTGCAAAAGAGCTTTCAATAAATTGTCAATTTGTTTATTGAAAAGGATTAACTTGCAAAGATGAAAGTGATTTGATAGTGCAAATTAATTTTCAGCATAAAAAGATAGTTTAACTATGAAAAAAGTATAGTACATTTAAGTTTGTACAAACCAATTACATTCCTGCAGTAAGAACAGCATATAAGGTTAATGACAAAAGTACAGGCAGTGGATCGGAGTACTGCCCAGTTGTCCGACAGGTGACTGGCTGTGGTTCCGATTTTGGTTCCGAAGGCTTTAATGATGGTGGTAATATTAGTATGCCATGTACCTATATTAAAAAGAGGACTTTTTCAAATCTCTGACCATCAAAAATATTGTGTGTTCTACACATGTCTTACCAGGTATATCTGGAGCACAAGAAAAATGCAAGTAATTCTATGAGGTCCACATAGAAGCTGCACCAATGCTATAGGTCAAGGACATCCAGCATCAGGTGACTAGTTGGTCCTTGGCAACAATGCCATGATTAAACAGAATTACTTGAATTAGCCAGTCTACGGCCCCTGCACCAAGGACAGCAAGAGTTTAAGGTATGCACCTCACTCTTACATGACAGTTCCCTGGAGGCAGTCACTCTTGACTAGCGCTGGTAATCTTTGGAAGTGAAGTACCAGCACTCATACCTTGTCTGAGGATATAATTATCTACCATCACTGAGATCCTGCTACTCTTCTATTGGGAGAACAATGCCAAACTAATCACAGTTGCATAAATTCAGGATTATGATGGAACGACTGGCAGCTCACATGGCAAAGTTGTAGTTTTCTTGAAAATTCAACAGGAAAAACACAATGGATTGCCCAATTATTCTGTATCCACCCCAGCAGTTTGAATTTGAACTGGTCACAGTGTATAATTAACTTTCATTTTATATTGTTTACTATACCTAAACTCAAAGAACTCAACAATACAAGAAAATGGCATTATGATCTGAATTCCATCAAGGTACAACATATACAAACAGTAACTCATTTTCTTTTTCAGTTTGCCCACTATTATGGTATCCTCCTTCATATGAGAGGATATGTGGGTCTATGTTGAGGACCAGATTTTGGCTACCTGTTTTTACGGCAGTCTGATGAATGGAGGTGGGACTGCTGCTTGGCAGGTTTCAGTCCTGCCTCCATCGAGTTGTGGCCAAGCCACGCTATTTTCCCTTGATTGACCTTGTTAAGCCCGCCCAGCGGGCTTAGGCCAATTAAGGGAAAGCCGATTGCAGAGCACGTCAACGTATAACGTGTCATTTTTGACAGTTGACTTGTCATTGTTTGACAGCTCTGTGAAGCTGTCAAACAGTAACAATATCTGCAGTTTGATGAGGTCTTGCATACAAGACCTCATGAACCTTCTTTCTTTTACAGAAATTAGATGTTTGTTGCATCTGAGAATGCAACGGACATCTCTCATCTGCAACACAGAGGTGCGAGACTCTCCGCAAAGAAACCGACTGAAGCCTGCAGGAAGAAACAAAGGTAAGTACACTTTTAAAAACACTTAGGACTTACCTCAGATACTCACTTCTACACTCTTGCACCCATCACTTACCTTCACACCACACTTTTGCACCCCGCAGACCCACTACTCGCTCAGCTGAGCTGGCGGGTTTTGGAGCCTTCGGGAAGCCCGCACTTAAGAACATAACATAAGAAATAGGAGCAGGAGTAGGCCATACAGCACCTCGGGCCTGCTCCGCCATTCAATAGGATCATGGCTGATCTGAATCTAGACTCACGTCCACTTCCCTGCCCTCTCCCCGTAACCCCTAATTCCCTTATCTGCTAGGAAAATGTCTGTCTACATTTTAATTTATTTAATGTTGCAGCTTCCACAGCTCTCTGGGGTAGCAAACTCCATAGATTTACTACCCTCTGAGTGAAGAAGTTTCTCCTCATCTCAGTTTTTAAAGGGCAGCCCCTTATTCTAAGATTATGCCCCCTAGTTCTAGTCTCATCCATCAGTGGAAACATCCTCACCGCATCCACCCGATCAAGCCCCCTCACAATCTTTTATGTTTCGATAAGATCGCCTCTCATTCTTCTGAACTCCAATGAGTAGAGTCCCAACCTACTCAACCTTTCCTCATACGTCAACCCCCTCATCTCCGGAATCAACCGAGTGAACCTTCTCTGAACCGCCTCAAGAGCAAGTGTATCTTTTCTTAAATATGGAAACCAAAACTGCACGCAGTTTTCCAGGTGTGGCCTCACGACTTCCCTGTTTTTATACTCCATCCCCCTTGCAATAAAAGCCAAGATTCCATTGGCCTTCCTGATCACCTGCTGCACCTGCATACTAACTTTTTGTGTTTCATGCACCAGGACCCCCAGATCCCTTTGTACTGTAGCACTTTGCAGTTTCTCTCCATTTAGATAGATAACTTGCTCTTTGATTTTTTCTGCCAAAGTGCATAACCTCACACCTTCCAACATTATATTGCATCTGCCAAATTTCTGCCCACTCACTTAGCCTGTCTATGTCCTTTTGTAGGTTTTTTATGTCCTCCTCACTCACTGCTTTCCCTCCCATCTTTGTATCGTCGGCAAACTTGGATATGATGCACTCGGTCCCTTCCTCCAAATCGTTAATATAGATTGTAAAGAATTGGGGTCCCAGCACTGACCCCTGCGGAACACCACTAGTTATTGATTGCCAGCCCGAGAACGAACCATTTATCCCAACTCTTTGTTTTCTGTTAGATAGCCAATCTTCCACCCATGCCAGTATATTACCCCCAATCCCGTGATTTTTTATCTTGATCAGTAATCTTTTGTGTGGAACCTTGTCAAATGCCTTTTGGAAGTCCAAATACACTACATCCACTGGTTCCCCTTTATCCATCCTGTATGTTACATCCTCAAAGAATTCGAGCAAATTTGTCAAACATGACTTCCCCTTCGTAAAACCATGCTGACTCTGTCCTATTAAATTATGTTTATCCAAATGCTCTGTTACTGTTTCCTTAATAATGGACTCCAACATTTTGCCAACCACAGATGTTAGGCTAACTGGTCTATAGTTTCCAGCTTTTTGTCTACTTCCCTTCTTAAATAAGGGTGTTACATTAGCAGTTTTCCAATCTGCCGGGACCTTTCCTGAGTCCAGGGAGTTCTGGAAAATGATAACCAATGCATCCACAATCCCTACCGCCACTTCTCTCAAGACCCTAGGATGTAGGCCATCAGGTCCGGGGGATTTATCTGCCTGAAGTCCCATTATTTTACTGAGTACCATCTCCTTAGTGATTTTAATCGTGTTTAGCTCCTCTCCCCACCCCCCCCCCCCATTGCCCCCTGTTTGTCCAGTGTTGGGATATTTTTAGTGTCCTCTACTGTAAAGACTGATACAAAATATTTGTTCAGCGTCTTTGCCATCTCCATGTTTCCCGGTCCCATCCTCTAAGGGACCAACGTTCACTTTAGCCACCCTTTTTCTTTTTATATAGCTGTAGAAACTCTTGCTATCTGTTTTTATATTTTTTGCTAGTTTACTTTCATAATCTATCTTCCCTTTCTTAATTAATCTTTGTTATTGTTTGCTGGCTTTTAAATGCTTCCCAATCTTCTATCCTCCCACTAGATTTGGCTACTTTATATGCCCTTGTTTTCAGTCGAATACTATCCTTTATTACTTTACTAAGCCACGGATGGCTGTCTTTTCTTTTACTCCCCTTTTTCCTCAGTGGAATATATTTATCTTGAAAGATGTGAAATATCTCCTTGAATGTAGACCACTGCTCTTGTACCGTCTTACACTTTAAGCTGTTTTCCCAGTCCACTTTAGTCAATTCTACTCTCATACCTTCATAGTCTTCTTTATTTAAGCTTAGTATGCTGGTTTGAGATCCAACTCTCTCACCCTCAAACTGAATTTGGAATTCAACCATATTATGGTCACTCATTCCAAGGGGATCCTTTACTAGGACATTTTTTATTAATCCTGTCTCATTACACAGGACCAGATCTAAGATTGCCTGCCCCCTGGTTGGTTCAGTTACATACTGCTCAAGGAACCAGTCCCTAATACACTCTATGAACTCTTCCTCAATGCTGCCATGCCCAATTTGATTAGGCCAGTCAATATGAAAGTTAAAATCCCCCATGATTATAGCTGTTCCCTTATTACAAGCCCCAACTATTTCCTGATTTATACTCCGACCAACAGAGTTGCAACTGTTAGGAGGCCAAAAGACTACGCCCACTAGTGACTTTTTCCCCTTATTATACCTTATCTCCACCCAAACCGTTTCACTATCCTGATCCTTTGACCCAATATCATTTCTGACTATTGCAGTGATTCTATCCTTGATTAACATAGCAACCCCACCTCCCTTTCCTTCCTGTCTGTCCTTCCTAATTGTCAAATACCCTTGTATGGTTAGTTCCCAGTCATGATTATCTTGCAGCCATGTTTCCATAATGGCCACCAGATCATACCCATGTGCAGTTATTTGCACCATCAACTCGTCAATTTTGTTACGAATGCTGCGTGCATTCAGATAAAGAACTTTCAAATATGTTTTCTGACAATTTATTCCTGCTTTTACCCCTTTTACTACTTTACCTTTATCATTATACATTCTGTCCCTTCCTGACACGCTCTGGTTTTTAATTCCCCCACTGCTACCTTGCTCTATTACCTTCTCCGCTGTTATTTTTATTTTTCGCTCTCTTAAAACCTCCCCCCCCCCCCCCCCACTAATTAGTTTAAAGCCCTCTCTACAGCCCTAGTTATTCGATTCGCCAGGATTCTAGTCCCAGCACTGGCCAAGTGAAGTCCGTCCCAACGGAACAGCTCTCACCTGTCCCAGTAATGATGCCAGTGTCCCAGGAAGCAAAACCCATTTCTCCCACACCAGTCTTTGAGCCACGCATTTAACTCTCTAATTTTATTTACCCTAGCCAAATTTGCATGTGGCTCAGGTCGTAATCCAGAGATTATTACCCTTGAGGGCAAAAATGGGATAATCCTATTTTCTGCCTGTTAACCAACTGGGCTTTACTCCCTTCCTGCCTCCAAGGAGACGGGACCCGGCGCGGCACGGTAACCCGCCTCCTGGGAAGATGGCATGGAGGCGGGTTGGCCACCCGCCCCCAAATTCTGCCATTTTCCTGGCAGTCCCGCCTCCCCAGGGCTGGCAAAATCGCCCCCTAGGTCTCTGCTTATGGGATGCTGCATCCTCACTCCACTACATGTAAATAATGGTGGTGATGTTGCTCCTACAATGGGTTTAGGTAAGGGATTCCAAGATATTGACTTCTGACAATGAAGGAAGCAATACATGGCCAAGTCAGGATAGTGTCTGACTTTGAAAGGAACATGGAGGTGATGGTTGGGTGGGTTTGTCTGGTAGTAAATCTGCCACTGAAGCAAACCAGCCCTCGCTATCATCAAAGCCATTCCACAGATGTAAACAAGCAGGATGGAATGGACTATCCTGCTGAACCTCCTTCCCAATTACAAGATGACCAGTTTAACCACTCTGAGTAGCAGAGACAAAACCCTGAAAATTTTGTCTGGATTGAGATTTAAACTTTGGCTCACTTATTGGGAATCAAATGTTCCCAAATTTAAAGTTGTTAATCTACCGATTACTGCAATTTTTAATAAGTAATACAAAGTTTTTTTGGTCAATGAGTTTGAGGTGCACGAAAACGCATCATTTAAAAAAAAAAAAAAAAAAAAAAAAAAAAAAAAAAAAAATTTTAAGAGGTCTTCAGACTGAGATACCAGATAGTAGAGTTTCTGTTTGCCCAATATGGTGTGCATACACTTTCACCATAGGGACTCATCCTGACCCAAGTGCACAAAGTTTACAGGCAGATTGGCAAGAGGAAAGGCTTGGAGACTCACAAATGTATACCAGGATACAGCTGGTGTTTAACCAGTGAAAACTGTAGCCTGCCAGCAGCAAATTATGGTAACCTTCCTGTTTATCTAACCAGCACCATCCATAGGCATTAGCTTGTAGAGTTATCTGGGGCTGAATGAACAGATTTCTCTCTCCAGAACCCATTGATAAGCCAAGATGGCTGGTTAGTCATAAACAGTGCTCTGGATTATTGTGAAAAGGCCTAACTCAAGTCTTAATACTGAGTCTGCCATAGTGGTTGACCCTGTTCCAATCTTACATCAGGTATGTCACTCAAAGGGTTGACGGTGGATAGGCAATGGCAAACATTCAAAGACCGAATGGATGAGCTACAGAATTTGTTCATCCCAGTTTGGCATAAAAATAAAACAAAAAAGGTGACTCAACCGTGGCTAACAAGGGAAATTAGGGATAGCATAAGATCCAAGGAGAGGACATATAAATTGGCCAGAAAAAGCAATAATCCTGAGGATTGGGAGCAGTTTAGGATTCAACAAAGGAGGACAAAGGAATTAATTAAGAAAGGGAAAATAGAATGAGAGTAAGCTTGCAGGGAACATAAAAACTGACTGTAAAAGCTTTTATAGCTATGTGAAGAGAAAAAGATTGGTGAAGTCAAGCGTAGGTCCCTTGCAGTCAGAATCAGGGGAATTTATAATGGAAAACAAAGAAATGGCAGACCAATTAAATACATATTTTGGTTCTGTCTTCACAAAGGAGGACACAAATAACCTCCCAGAGATGCCGGGGAACATAGGGTCTGATGAAAGGGTGGAACTGAAAGAAATCAATATTTGTAGGGAAATGGTGTTAGGAAAATTGATGGGGCTGAAGGCTGATAAATCCCCAGGGCCTGATAATCTACATCCCAGGGTACTTAAGGAAGTGGCCCTAGAAATAGTAGATGCATTGCTGGTCATCTTCCAGAACTCGATAGACTCTGGAACAGTACCCATGTATTGGAGGGTAGCTAATGTTACCCCACTATTCAAAAAAGGTGGTAGAGAAAAAGCGGGGAATTATGGACCGGTAAGCCTGACATCGGTAGTGGGGAAAATGCTAGAGTCTATTATAAAAGATGTAATAGCAAAGCACCTGGAAAGCAGTGACAGGATCGGACAAAAACAACATGGATTTACAAAAGGTAAATCATGCTTGACTAATCTACTGGAATTTTTTGAGGATGTAACTGGTAAAATAGATAAGGGAGAACCAGTGGATGTGGTGTATTTGGACTTTCAGAAGGCTTTCGATAAGGTCCCGCATAAGAGATTAGCGTGCAAAATTAAGGCACATGGGATTGGGGGCAAGGTATTGACTTGGATAGAGAACTGGTTGGCGGACAGAAAGCAAAGAGTTGGAATAAACGGGTCATTTTCCGAGTGGCAGGCAGTGACTAGTGGGGTACTGCAAGGATTGGTCCTAGGACCCCAGCTGTTCACAATATATATTAATGATCTGGACGAGGGAATTGGATGTAATATCTCCAAATTTGCAGATGACACAAAGCTGAGGGGGGGGGAGGGTATGCTGTGAGGAGGATGTCGTGAAACTCCAGTACGATTTGGACAGGTTGGGTGATTGGGCAGAAACATGCAAATGCACTATAATGTGGATAAATGTGAGGTTATCCACTTCGGCGGCAAAAACAGGAAGGCAGATTATTATTTGAATAGCAATAGATTGGGAGAAGGGGAAGTGCAAAGAGACCTGGGTGTTCTTGTGCACCAGTCGCTGAAGGTAAGCATGCAGGTGCAACAGGTGGTTAAGAAGGCAAATGGTATGTTGGCCTTCGTAGCAAGAGGGTTCAAGTACAGGAACAAGGATGTCTTGCTACAGTTGTACAGGGCCTTGGTGAGACCGCACCTTGAGTATTGTGTGCAGTTTTGGTCGCCTTACCTGAGGAAGGACGTACTTGCCATGGAAGGAGTGCAGCGAAGATTCACCAGGCTGATACCTGGGATGGCAGGAATGACATACGAGGAGAGATTGTGTCGATTGGGCTTACACTCACTGGAGTTTAGAAGATTGAGAGGGGATCTCATCGAAACCTATAAAATTCTGTCAGGCCTGGACAGACTAGATGCAGGAAGGATGTTTCTGATGGCCGGGGAGTCCAGAACCAGGGGTCATAGTCTAAGGATAAGGGGTAAGCCATTTAGGACTGAAATGAGGAGGAATTTCTTCACCCAGAGAGTGGTGAACCTATGGAATTCTCTGCCACAGAGGGCGGTGGAGGCCAGTTCATTAAATATATTCAAGAAAGAGTTGGATATATTTCTTAAGGCTAAAGGGATCAAGGGATATGGGGAGAAGGCAGGGACAGGGTACTGAATTTGGATGATCAGCCATGATCTCATTGAATGGCGGAGCAGGCTCGAAGGGCCTGCTCCTATCTTCTATGTTTGACCCAAGAATCACCTGCAATGGCATCTCTTCCCACCTCTGCACCATTACCACTGGAGTCCCCAAAGGATCTGTCCTTGGCACCCTCCTATTTCTCATCTACATGCTGCCCCTCGGCGACATCATCCAAAAGCATAACATCAGGTTCCACACGTACGCTGACAGCACCCAGCTCCACCTCATCACTACCTCTCTCGACTCTTCCACTTGCCTTGGACTTGTCAAGCTGCTTGTCCAACATCCAGTATTGGATGAGCAGAAATTTCCTCCAATGCAGGGCATTCTGGAGGGGGAGGGTGAACAGCCAATGGTCGTGGTCCACATTGGTACCAACGACATAGGTAAAAAGAGGGATGAGGTCCTGCATCAAGAATTTAGGGAGCTAGGTAACAGATTAAAGAGCAGGACCTCAAAGGTTGTAATCTCTGGATTACTCCCAGTGCCACGTGCTAGTAAGTATAGGAATGGGAGGATAGAGCAGATGAATGCGTGGCTAAAGAGTTGGTGTAGGGGGGAGGGTTTTACTTTCCTGGATCACTGGGCCTGCTTCTGGGAAAGGTGGCACTTGTACAAGTCGGACGGGTTGCACCTGAACCAGAGCGGGACAAATATCCTTGCGGGGAGGTTTGCTAGCACTGTTGGGGGGGGTTTAAACTAACTTGGCAGGGGGATGGGATACAGAGGGGAGCTGAAATAGGGGGGGATGTGCTGCCAATTATAGAGAAAAAAACAAGTCAGCTTGGTAGACAGGGCAAATATATAAGGGCAAGGCTGGATGGCATCTATTTTAATACAAGGAGTCTTGCAAATAAGGTGGATGAACTGAAGGTGTTGATAAACACATGGGAGTATGATATTGTTGCTATCACGGAGACATGGTTGAGGGAAGGGCAAGACTGGCAGCTCAATATTCCGGGGTACAGAATCTTCAGGCGAGACAGAGGGGGAGGTATAAGAGGAGGGGGTGTCGCAATATTAATTAAGGAGTCAATTACTGCAGTAAGGAGGGATGATATATTAGCAGGGTCCTCTAATGAGGCCATATGGGTGGAGCTTAAAAACAAAAAGGGGGCAAGCACTTTGCTGGGAGTGTACTATAGGCCTCCAAACAGTCAGGGGGAGATAGAGGAACAGATATGTAGGCAAATCTCAGAGAAATGTGCAAATAATAGGGTAATAATAATGGGGGATTTCAACTTCCCCAATATTAACTGGGATAGTCAGAGTGTGAAAGGCTCAGAGGGTGTAGAATTCTTAAAGTGCATCCAGGAGAGCTTTTTGAGCCAGCATGTAGAAAGTCCTACAAGAGAGGGGGCGGTACTGGACCTAATTCTAGGGAATGTGGCCGGCCAAGTGGAAAAAGTGCTAGTAGGTGAGCACTTTGGTGATAGTGACCATAATATGGTAAGATTTAAGGTGGCCATGGAAAAGGACAGGGATGGGCCGGAAATAAAGGTTCTAAATTGGGGGAAGGCCGATTTTAATAGGATAAGGCAGGATCTGGCCAAAATGGACTGGGATCAGCTACTTGTAGGAAAATCCGCATCGGAGCAATGGGAGGCTTTCAGAAGGGAGATTGAGATCATACAATGGCAACATGTTCCCGTAAAGGTCAAGGGTGGTTCCAAAAACCACAGGGAACCTTGGATGTCAGGGGATATACGAGAATGGATTAGGAAAAAAAGGAGGGCTTTTGGTAGATACAAAAGGCTAAAGACGGAGGAAGCCCTAGAGGAGTACAAAAAGTGCAGGGGGATACTTAAAAAAGAAATTAGGAGATCAAGGAGGGGCCATGAAATAACACTGGCAAGCAAAATAAAGGAAAATCCGAAGATGTTTTATAAGTATATTAAGGGTAAGAGGATAACTAGGGAAAAAATAGGGCCCATTAGGGACAAAAGTGGCAATCTGTGTGTGGAGCCGGAAGATGTAGGAGGGGTTCTAAATGAATTTTTTGCATCTGTTTTCACTATGGAGAAGGACGATGTAGACATAGAAATAGGGCGGGGGGACTGTGATATGCTCGAACATATTAACATCGAGAGGGAGGAGGTATTGGCGGTTTTAGCTGGCCTAAAAATGGATAAATCCCCAGGCCCGGATGAAATGTATCCCAGGCTGCTGTGTGAGGCAAAGGAGGAGATTGCGGGGGCTCTAACACATATATTCAGGACCTCTCTGGCCACAGGGGATGTGCCAGAGGACTGGAGAACCGCTAATGTAGTACCATTATTCAAGAAGGGTAGTAGGGAAAAACCGGGGAACTACAGGCCAGTGAGCCTAACATCAGTGGTAGGAAAATTATTGGAAAAAATCCTGAGGGACAAAATTTGTCTCCACTTGGAGAGGCAAGGATTAATCAGGGATAGTCAACATGGCTTTGTCAAGGGAAGATCATGTCTGACTAATTTGATTGAATTTTTTGAGGGGGTGACTAGGTGTGTGGATGAGGGTAACGCAGTGGATGTGGTATACATGGATTTCAGTAAGGCCTTCGATAAAGTCCCGCACAGGAGACTGGTCAAGAAGGTAAGAGCCCATGGAATCCAGGGTGCCTTGGCACATTGGATACAAAACTGGCTTAGTGGCAGAAGGCAGAGGGTGATGGTCGAAGGTTGTTTTTGTGACTGGAAGCCTGTGGCCAGTGGGGTACCACAGGGATCAGTGCTGGGTCCCTTGCTGTTTGTGGTCTACATTAATGACTTGGATATGAATGTAAAGGGTATGATCAGTAAGTTCGCGGATGATACAAAAATTGGTAGGGTGGTAAATAGCGAGGAGGGTAGCCTCAGTCTGCAGGACGATATAGATGGGTTGGTCAGATGGGCGGAACAGTGGCAAATGGAATTTAACCCGGAAAAGTGCGAGGTGATGCACTTTGGGGGGACTAACAAGGCAAAGGAATACACAATGAATGGAAAGACCCTAGGCAAGACGGAGGGTCAGAGGGATCTGGGTGTGCAAGTACACAGATCCCTGAAGGCGGCGGAACAGGTGGATAAGGTGGTAAAAAAGGCATATGGGATACTTGCCTTCATTAGCCGAGGCATTGAATATAAGAGCAAGGAGGTTATGATGGAGCTGTATAAAACACTGGTTAGGCCACAGCTGGAATATTGTGTGCAGTTCTGGTCGCCACACTACAGGAAGGATGTGATCGCGTTAGAGAGGGTGCAGAGGAGGTTCACCAGGATGTTACCAGGGCTGGAGCGCTTCAGCTATGAAGAGAGACTGGGCAGGTTGGGTTTGTTTTCCTTGGAGCTGAGGAGGCTGAGGGGGGACATGATTGAGGTGTACAAAATTATGAGGGGCATAGATAGGATGGATGCTGAGGAGCTTTTTCCCTTAGTAGAGGGGTCAATAACTAGGGGGCATAGATTCAAGGTAAAGGGCGGGAGGTTTAGAGGGGATTTGAGAAAGAACTTTTTCACCCAGAGGGTGGTTGGAGTCTGGAACTCACTGCCTGAAAGGGTTGTGGAGGCAGAAACCCTCACAACATTTAAGAAGCATTTGGATGTGCACTTGAAATGCCATAGCATACAAGGCTACGGGCCAAATGCTGGAATATGGGATTAGATTAGACAGGGCTTGATGGCCGGCGCGGACACGATGGGCCGAAGGGCCTCTATCCGTGCTGTATTACTCTATGACTCTAATTAGTGTTGGGAATACTGAACCCACCGTCTTCGGTCACCGCCACTAACTCCGTTCTCTAGCTATCCCTCTTCCTGCCATTGTGAGGCTGAACCAGACTGTTCACAACCTTGGCATGCTATTTGACCGAGTTGAGCTTCCAATCTCGTATCCTTTCCATCACCAAGACCGTCTACTTCCACCTCCGTAACATCACGTGACTCCGCCCCTGCCTTAGCTCATCTGCTGCTGTAGCCCTCATCCATGCTTTTGTTACTTATCAACTCGACTATTCCAATGTGCTGCTAGCCAGCCTCCCACTTTGCACCTTCTGTAAACTTGAGTTCATCCAAAACTCTGCTGCCCATATCCTAATTCGCACCGAGTCCCGTTCACCCATCACCCCTGTGCTCACTGACTTATCACAGAATCACAGAATCCCCACAGTGCAGATAGAGGCCATTTCGGCCCATCGAGCCTGCACCGACACATATCCCACCCGATCCCCGTAACCCCTACACCAACACATATCCCACCCTATCCCCGTAACCCCACGTATTTAATCCCCCTAACACTAAGGGTCAATTTATCGTAGCCAATCAACCTAACCCGCACATCTTTGGACTGTGGGAGGAAACCGGAGCACCCGGAGGAAACCCACGCAAACACGGGGAGAATGTGCAAACTCCACACAGACAGTCACCCGAGGCCGGATTCGAACCCGGGTCCCTGGCGCTGTGAGGCAACAGTGCTAACCACTATGCCACCGTGCTTATACTGGCTACTGGTCCGGAAACACCTCAATTCTAAAATTCTCATCTTTGTTTTCAAATCCCTCCATGGCCTTGCCCTTCCATTTTCCTGTAACCGCCTCCAGTCCTACAACCCTCCAAGATCTCTGCTCTCCTCCAATTCTGGCATCATGCGCATCCCCAATTTTCACCACTCCACCATTGGCAGCCGTACCTTCAGCTGCTTAGGACCTGAGCTCTGAAATTCCCTCTCTAAACCTCTCCGTCCTTCCTTTAAGACGCTCTTTAAAACCTACCTCTTGACCAAGCTTTAGGTCCTTCCCAATTACAAGATGACCTGTTTAACCACTCTGAGTGGCTTGGTGTCAAATTTTGTTTGATAATCACTCCTGTGAAGTGCTTTGGGGTGTTTTACTATGTTAAAGGCGCTATATAAAAGCGAGTTGTTGTTATTTCCCTGCTCATCGCATCACTTCCCATCATGAAGGGTAGTCACTTTTGGTCATTAGACAATTAGCGAGCATAGGTTGGAGCCCTCCAACAGGTGGGACAGTAAGGACCAGGAACTCCTGACCAATGGCATGGTGACCATAGTTCACCATCAAATGCCTGAGTTCATTGCGACCATTCTTGGCACAGCATAAATACACACCATATCTCATTAACTGCTCTGCAACCCAACCACAGCTATCGTTTCAAAACTCATTCCTCAGTAGCTGTACTGCAGGCCTTCAGCAAGCTGTCTTGCAACAGTCCAATGCTGCATATGAGGCTTATTCATCAACTGTGAAAGGCTTTGGTAGCAATGTGTTTGCCATAAGGCTGACTCCCACCTCCAATGTGCTCAGTAGCAGGTTAGTGTGGACCAGAACCCTTCCTCCCTGCAACTGTTTACCATTTTTTTTTAAACCATAAATCTGTCATATAGCTTGGATCGCTAATCACCTACAGTAAATAGTCTGAAAAGGTTTCTGAGCATTCACCTTAATTATTTTCATTAAGATCTTCTAGCAAATATTAAAGAACAAAACACATTCAAAATGCCAAACATTAAATGTATTTTGCTTTGTAATGCAATCTAGAAAATTGCTTAGAAACATCTTTAGATGCAGTGCAGAACATAGTGGTATGCACCCCTGAAACTTAAAGGTCAGTAATACATACTCACCTGCCATTCCCTCTGATCATGTTTAGCACACCTAATATTCATCTCAATCCCATGTACAAGGTTGTTAAATTCCATTCCTTTCTTCCTGGACCATCTAAATTTATTCATGGCTTCAGTGAAGGATAGATCTTTGTATTTCTTGGGGCTTTTGATGATAAATGGCCATGACCTTGATACAGAAAATAAATATTTAAATGTAATTCGTAGAACAAACACTTTTTCCTTTATATCTCTATCCAGTTATACTATAAAGCAATTGGATATTAACTGTTTCTAGTGCAAAGAGTGATCGTGTTAATCATATGGTGATCCTTTATGAATTTACTATATAAACTATTTCTTCCAATAGGTTAATACACTAGCTTTGTGTTAAATGATAAAAATAACCATTCAAGTGGAAAGATCATTTCTGCTCTCATACTTCTAAATATTAAAGATGAATTTTAAAACTTTTTTCCAAAGGTCAATTACAAAATATACTTCCTATTCTATCAAATATATAATTTACTCAACCTGTACATAGCAATAAGATTTTGCCATCTCATAGGAGTACAATCCCATGGCATACTTACCCTTTAAGAAGTTTGTGCCATGACAATTATTCCCTCAGTGTGTTATATTCTACTGTATTAACTGTGTTGAAATCATGATTCACCATTTGGTCTCCTACTTCAACTCATTCTTTGCCAAGACCGCAAAGCTCTAAAAAGCTCAATCTCCCCTTCCTCCTGCAATCTACAGGTTTTTAAAACTTGTGCTTACAATTACCTAACCACTACTTTGTGATTTATCTCAAATTTTCTCCGACCGTTTTGAATTTTGTTACTTCCTGCATGATACGTCTCCGTCTTTTACCTAGAATACCAGCAGCTCTTGGAAGTTCAGGCACTCTTTTTTTTGTAATAAAAGGTTTCAAGCTTTCAAGGACTGCTATTCTGTTCTGGATTTTGCATCTGATGTATTAGGTCTATATACATGCCAACCTCAAACTAGCAAAAGCTGACACAGCCTCCAAAAATCTAAAATCTGGCAAACTGAGAATGGCCTTGACAGGTGAAAGCAAGTAGTTATATGAGTGGAGTTGGGGAGGCAGGGAGGAAATCAGACTCCATCTCGCCATTTCTCAGGTGGAAAACGGGAGTTCTGGAGATGAATTTCGGGTGGCGACTGCCTGCGCCTGATCTGCACTGAAAGTGTGTCGGTATTGGTTCGGGCGACCTTTAGTCGTCCCGGGTGCCTGCCTGCAATAAGAGTTAGCCAATTAAAATATTCAAACCGGGTCCTGCGACTGTTTCAGGCCCATTTGTAATATTGGTCTGTGACAATGCCTGATTCATTTACTCTTAAGCCTGCCTAGCAAATCATGGTAGGAACAGGGAAGCAGGTGGCAGAAGTGGTATTTAAAGGGATCCTTGCCTCCTTTCAGGCAAGACTCTGGTTAGTAATTTTAGGTTGCTTGTGGACCTTTTTTTGGCTATTTTGGCTGCAGGCAGAGTGTTTAAAATTGAGATGGAATCATTCTTTGGAGCTGCAGGAGTCTTTCTCTCCTTTGTCTTCAGCACAATTATTTTTGTGTGTGTTCTGATAGGGTAGATTTTCCCGAAGCTGTCGGGAAGAAGGCGGGACTACAACTTTCGGGTTTTTGACCCGCCTACATCAACGTCCGGCCAATCCGCGCGATTTTCCCTTGATTGACCTTGTTGAGCCCGCCCAGCGGGCTCAGCAGGCCAATTAAGGGCCACCCGGCAACAGGTGACGTCACAGACTGCAATTTCATCTGTCAAGAGTTCTTGACAGATGAAATATCAGTGTTTCACAGCTGTTTATATTCATCTCAATCCCATGTACAAGGTTGTTAAATTCCATTCCTTTCTTCCTGGACCATCTAAATGTATTCATGGCTTCAGTGAAGGATAGATCTTTGTATTTCTTGGGGCTTTTGATGATAAATGGCACTTTTCACAGATCGCAGCCGTTCAGCTTTAAGTGCCGGGTGAGTGATGGGCTCCCGACGGCTACAGGAAGAAAGGCTGTTAAGGTAAGTACAGGTAAGTAAAAGTTCTTTACACATTTTAGACACACCAAACACACTTACTTTTGCACTCATGCACCCATCACTCACCTGAGCACCGACATCGCGACCCCTCCAACTCCTTCAACCCGATGGCCCGCCTGCTCTAATCTGGCGTGGTTTGGAGCCGTCGGGAATCCCACACGAAACCCCTCAAAATAGGGATTAGGCTAAAAACTGCCGTTGGTAGTTAATTGGCACTAATCCCTTCCCGCCTGGTTTCGGCGGGTCTCAGTACGGGGCGGGTACCCGCCGCCCCTGAAACTTACGTGGGGCGGGGTTTTGGGCGGGATGGTGTCGGGACCCCCAAATTCAGAATCCCCCCCCCCCCCCCCACACGCCTGAAACCCCGTCTGACGGCTCCCCGAAAATCTAGCCTGATGTGTCTGTCATTGGGGCTGGAGGACGAGGAGGAGCAACACCAGCAAGGAAGACTGCACCGATCAAGAAATGCTGCTAAAAGAGAGTGAAGGAGGGGAGGATGCAGGAGGCCCTACACCATGCATGTCTTCAGGAACCACATTTCCTTGCTGAATCTGATGAAGCACCAGTGTGTGAGGGATAGCACAAGGGCATGGATAGCACTGCCTGTGACTGAAGGTGATGGTGGCACTTCATTTCATTCCAGGCTACAACAGGTGGTATAAGTGACAAAACACAGTTTGCAGTCCACGGCTGTATCAGGGAAATGCTTTACGTTCCCCATGGAGTAAGCGAAGCCAGGATAGTGGGCTTCTCATGGCCGCAAGGCATCATTGATTGCCCCTATATTGCCTTGTATGCTCCACCTGAAGAGCTAGGGATATACATCATCAGAAAGAGATTCCATTCTCTGAATGTCCAGTTGATGTGCAACAAGTCAGTGCACTAGTCACAGTGCGTGTTTTACTGGGGTATTTCCTGAGCTGGCTCACAACTCCTGTCAGGATCCTGAACACAGACGCTGAGAAGCACTATAATCAGAGCCATTAAACCACCAGAGCTCTAACTGAACAAACCATCGGCCTACTGAAGCAGAGGCTCCACTGCCTGTATAGGTCTGAAGGCCTTCTTCAGTACAGCCCTGAGAGCATCTTCAGATTCATCATTATTTGCTGCCTGCTCCTTAACTTTGCCCTGAAAAAGGGCCAACCCTTTGAGACATCTAGGGAGGAAGAAGTGTAGGTGTAGAAGCAGGAAGATCAGAAGGAAGCTGAGGATACTGACGAAGAGTAAGGGCCACCAATCCCAGAGCTGTCGCAACTGATCGAGGAGAGATTCAATTGAATAATCTCTCGCCTCCCCAGTACACCAACAGTCTCTCTCATCACCAAGGTCCTTACACCCACTACATAAATATCCTCACAGTGTGATCCTTCTTGGGTGTTGCACCAACTTTACTACGAATATTAAGACCAACAGCTAAGTAAAGAAAAAAGCAAAATGCTTAATTAGTCTTCATTTCATAATTCCATAAATGTAACAATTGAGAGATTAAAAAATCACCCTTGTGCAAACCTCTAGTGCCTGACTTCTGTGCTCTTTTTCAAGGTGGCTCTCTTGCAGCTACAGTTTGGGAGTTTGGAGGCTGTTTAACTTCCACTGAGGGTATTTGAGATGGCCGTGGTGGGCGACCTTAAGGAGCTGTGGCCATAGAGGGCCCGACGACAGACTGCTGTACCTTGGCATCGCCTGAGACGGTCAAACCCAGCTGGCTGTCTGGAACCCACAAGGCCACTGGCTGAGAGGTTGGTGGGGGAGCAGGTGTGCTATCAGTCTGAGAGAGGGCAGCATGTGCCTCTCCCATGATGCCACTGCCACCCTGATGGGGCTGAGCCTCAGCAATCACACTGCTGTGCGGGTGAATGTGGATAAATGGTGGCTCTCCTGTTTGCATCTGTACACGGTCATTGTGTGCCAGCTGCTCCTGTAAGAAGGAAAGAACTGTGTTAGTAGTAGCCTGTTTTGAGGATGTGCATGTCAGGGTAGAATAGTGTGGTGGTGTGTGAAAGAAGGCGCAGGTGTGGGGAAGTAATTGTGAAGACAGTGACAGGTGCAGAAGGTGCCTGTAGAGCAGAAGGAGATTTAGTTAAGTATGCTGCTGTGATTGGAAGAGAGTGATGAGAAGTGGAGAAGGGAAGGTTTGTGAATATTGGGACTACAAGTGGTGCAGGGCTCTGCAGAGTAACAGATGAGAGATTAATGAGTCTCACCTTAGCAGCCCTGGTCAGATCGTTCAACGTCTGCCTGCGTTAGTCAGGTTGTTGGTGCAATGCTCCTGGCATTGACCTGTTTTGCTACCTATTCCCACTGATACTGGGCTACTTGTCTGGAAAGCGGCAATTACAGCTATAATCCTCTGAGAATGTTTTTCTTTTGAATTGGACTGTTCTTGATTTATTGGGTCTTCTTGGGGCAATAGAGAGTGTGTTGATGACCACTGTCCAAGAATGTTCAACTTTTGAAAACATTTATTTATGGGAGGTGGGTGTCGCTGGCAACGCCAGCCTTTATTGCCCATCCCTAATTGCCCTTGAGAAGATGGTGGTGAGCCACCTTCTTGAACTGCTGCAGTCCATGTGGTGAAGGTACTCCCACAGTGCTGTTAGGGAGGGAATGCCAGGATTTTGACCCAGCGATGATGAAGGATCGGCGATATATTTCCAAGTCAGGATGGTGTGTGACTTGGAGGGGAAGTTGGAGGTGGTGGTGTTCTCATACGCCTGCTGCCCTTGTCCTTCTAGGTGGTAGAGGTCGCGGGTTTGGGAGGTGCTGTCTATATGGAGAGCTTTTATTGAATATTGCAAATATAGCTACCACTAATGGGGCTTAGAATCCATGTAATGCCACTCCTAAATCCAAGATCCTTTCTTAACACATGGAGCATTGTAGTTGAATGACCGTGAACCTTTCCAGTGGTAATGAGAGTGTACTTCACTTGCCCATAAAGGAGGTCCTGCACTGCTGCAATTGGGATTTTTTTAAAATCACAATAAATACCCCATATCTCCAGAACTAATACATTGGTAGTCTCCTAAAGGGATCTCATAAGCCAGTCATACACAAGGGATAGGCATGAAACTGTTTGATTCTGAAAAACTAAGTAAAGTCCAGTAAAATTATCTACTGATGTAAGTGTGACTCGTTCCTTATTTTGTATCATTACACAATTGAGTGCTGTTCTGTGAAATAAAAGCAGGTTAATGACTTGTATCAGCACTCATTTGACTAAGTGTTTGCTCAGTCCATCTTTGTAAAGATTGAAGAAGTACATGTGCAAAGGACACAAATGTCCAGTGCAGAGGAGATGTTATTGTTATGTGCCTGGATTATGCTATATTTAAAGTAGATATAGGGCAGTGTGGAAAAGTAATGGCCCAGAAATTCGGGTCCCAACGCGTGAGTACGCATGGGGTACTCACGCGTAGGCCCAACGTAAGTGCCGGTTTCGTGCATGCGCGGGAAACCGGCATTTCCGTTCCCCTGAAAGAAGGGGTTCAGAAGTCGATCGTGTGCGCCGGAGAGGCAGTGCGTGCGCATTGAACTTACGTTTTTTTCCAGGTTTTTCCGGGAGGGTAAGTCTCCAGCAGTTACACTTTAAAAAAGCAGGCGCAAGGCCTGCTTTTAATAAGGCAAGTGGTGAATTAATTAAAATTAAAACATTTTTTCCACAGGTTTATTATTTTTAAATACTTTAAAGAAAGGTAAGTTTATTTTTAGCCCCATTAGAAAATGTAATTAATTAGTTTTTTCAAAAATTTAAATTGTTTAAAAGTTATTTCATGTAATTTATAGTTTATTTTAAAAATGTGATTTAAAAAAAAAATTATTTGAGGTTTTAGTGATGTTTTGGGGCTTATAGTATTTATAGGTTTGACAGCTCTTCCTGTCAAACTTATGAATGGAGCATTCCCTGTTCCGATTGGCTGTCCATGGCCCACGTGATCCCAGGGGACGCATCGAACTAACTGCGCCCCTGGGATACGCAAGCACTGCGCACCGGCAGTTGGAGCAGGCCCAGGATTGGAATCTCACGCGGGCCCACAGCTCAACGGCCGGCGGCTAGGTAAGTGCAGGTCGGAGGCTTGCACCCGCGGGAAGACCCCGACCCGAATTTCTGGGCCATATATATAATATGTGCTGGGGACTGAAAGATGGTAGCTCCGTTTGAGTAGAGGAAATGTTCAGCATGTTCTTGGGAGGGAACCAATGAGTAGGCTTTCATAGCAAAAACAAAGTTGGACAATGGCAGAATGTGTCCATTACTGGAAGCAGCTATAAATCATTGCTCACATAAGGCTGCAAACTCTGTTGCCCTATTTAGCCTCCAGCAGAACAATTGTTTCACGTCCCCTTTCACCGCCCTGTATGATCTGCTGGCTTGCCCCATTTTGCAACTTGTAGTCAATCTGCTTGTAGGCCAGGCCAGGCCAGGCCAGGCCAGAGCCATTGCATATTTTTTCACCCAATGTACGACACTTTGCATTTGTCAGTATTAAATTTCATTTGCAATTTGTCTCCTTAACTGATCTAAATACTTCTGCAAATCTTTAACTGTACCCTTTGTCTCTAAAGTTCTCCCTACTTAAGTGTTAACTGTAAATTTGACAAGCTTACATAAAGATTTCAGTCATCCAGGTTATCTCTCTAGATTAGAAGCAACAGAGTTCACTAGCACGAAGTGCCTCCTCCCAATCTGACACTACATCTCTCCCAAGTGCACTCGGTTTCACATTTTTTAACCAGATTCTTATCTAGTGTTATGTTCTATCTGAATTCCTATGGATTTTAGTTCAATTAGGAATCTTTTGTGTGTAATTTTGTCAAAAGCTTTCTGACAGTCCAAATAAACTATATTAGAGCGAGCTCCATTATCTACTTTACTTGTAACATTCACAAAGAAGTTAAGGAATTTGTCAGGCAGGCTCTTCCCCTTCTAAATCGGTGCTGGCTGTTTCTTAAGTTTATGCTATACAGACAATCCTCCAGTTTGCTGCTTGAGATGCTTTCTGTTATTTACCTGACGTTATAGTATAATCACATCCATGCTGTCCATGAGCAAAAATTATGTAACATTTAAAAAAGGTTAAGATAACTTGCCATTAATAGTGAGATAGCTGCTTTATTCATACAGTAGGGAATGATAGGAAATATATTTACGTGACTGGTTGATAAATTTCTTTCACGCCAATAAATTCCAACTGTGGAGCTATTTCAGGAAGACTCTCGCATCTGGAAAGATCTATTTTTGGATAGTATAGTAAGTATGACAAACACATTTCATCTCTTGTGCTTAGGCCACCCTGTAAAAGAACAGGAATGCTTTAGTTTACAGCTGTTTCATTTTTAAGTGTCTAGAACAGGTGCATATCTCTTATTTACTTACTTTTACACCACTATTTAACTCATACAGCAGAAGATTCAACTTATACCATTCTAGAGCATTGCAACATTTTTACATTAGCAATCTGTAACACAGTGATTTTTCACTGTTTGTAGGCCACAAAATAAAAGCCCAAGATACTTTTTTTTGAAACAATTACATCATTAAATAAATGTCCCATATTTGATCCAGAGTCTGTGCTGAGTTCATTGACCTTAGTTGGAATGTCAGTATGAATGTTACAGGTGATCTCAAAATCCTTGAACAAGATGGGGAAATTCAGTATGTGTTCCTACTGCCTAACAACCCCTGCTGGAAGTGCATGTGTATGGGTATCAGATAAGGTTGGCTGTGATGCCCACCATATTAAAATAACATGCTAAGACTTACTGTTAGGACTCACAGATGAATAATGGCCACTTGGGCAAGATATGAGGGTGAGTGGATTTAGTGGAACTGTACCGCAGCAACAAATCAACGCCTTCAGGACAAGAAGGGGTGAGAGAAAAAAAACTAATTGGCCAAGAAGGAAAGGAGGAGAGTTCTTTCAATATGAAGAACCTTCCCTCATCTAAATATCTTCCAGTATGAGTTGTCATTCTTTACAGCACTCACTCATATGGAGCCAGCTCGACCAGGGAGTACAATGATAATGGCCCGGAATTTGCAGTTGTAATGATGGCAAAACTGTCAGCGTTCACCCTCATTACGACTGTGAATCTGACTGCACGCACATGCGCAGTTAAATGCGGAATTCCAGAATTTGCTGTCAATCATTCCCTGTTCCTCCACAGGACGTGCTGCTGAACTTCCCACAGCCAGCAACCAATTGACATCACTGAACTGACGAGAACTTAAGCTTTTACGCTGGAATATCGCGCTTAAAAACCCCGTAAAAAGTTAAGCCTTGTTGAATGAGGTGTAACTGGGTTTTAATGGCATACGGAGTCATAATTACTGCTTAACAAGCGTTTTGGCCCTGAAAAACTCATTTTATATTTGTGGAATGTCAAATTTTTCCATTATGATAAAAATTCCATGGTTTTTTGATAAACAACTTTTTTTAAGAAACAATTATGATATTCCATCTTCTACATTAATCCCATGTGTATGTCCTAATCTTTATTTTGCTCTCTGTAAATTGATTAAAAAGTGAAGGATAAAACCTGTTTTTCTATCTGTGAGAATTCTTCAATGTGATTAGCTACTTAGCCAGCTTGATGACATCACTGTTGCTGGAGATCCCCTAGACTTGACTTCAGATTCAAATTAACATTGGGAGAAATAAAATTAACATTGGGAGAAATAAAATCGACGCCGCAGAGATCGCTAGATCTTTGTGGGCAGCTTTCTTCGAGGTCAGTGGCAAGAGCCATCACTCCGTCGCTGATCGCAAATTTCGAGCCAATGATTATGGATATGGCTAAAGTGCTCCAAGGCAAAATGCAAAAATTGAGATTAGAAACTGGTTATGTGGTGTATGTGCCTTTAAGAGCCCCAGGTGTGCGTAATGCCGGTAATTGCCACTTGGGCTATATAAGCCTGTGTATTGTGTATATCCTTTAGAAACCCCGCCCCCCCCCCCCCCCAGACTTGCTTAGTAAATACCTATGAACCAACTCCTGTCTTCAGTGTCTTTATCTACACACGGACACTACAGTGGCGACGAAGTGGAAACGGACTTACCTGCAATTCGGCAGCACCTCCAGGACATCGATTCCTCCAGCGTCCAGAAGACTCAAGGAAGTAAGAGAAACTGTGGTTTCACCAGCTGGCCAAGCTGGTGACAGGTACTGCGCTAATCCTTCCTGGGCGTCAGGCTGGAGCTCCAGCGGCGGGCTCTACAGCTGAGACAGGCAGCGAAATCGGAGGCAAGCAATAACGGACTGGGAGGGTGCACTCGAGAGACGGCCGGCGCGGCAAGCAGGTCAGCGTTTAGACCTCCGTCGGGAACGAGTCTCCAACAGTGAATAAACGGAAACCACAGTAAAACAGCGTTGTTATCGGTAGCAGCGGCGGGAAAGCGCGGGAAGCGCCATATCGTTGCTACAGAGAGAAAAAAAAAAAGTGCGGGAAGCGCCATATCTTTTCTGAAATGCCTAAATCTGGTAATATTGAGGCTTTTGATGGCGAAATAGAAGATTGGACCACATACGTGGAAAGAGTAGAGGTTTATTGCACTGCAAATGGAATAACAGATGAAAAAAAAGCTTCAGTACTTCTGAACTTAATGGGCGCGAAGACATACGGGCTGTTACGAAATTTAATCACTCCAGCCAAACCAAAGGACAAGACTTTTAAAGAAATTGTTGATACCCTGCAGGAGCATTTAAACCCAACACCGCTGCTGATAGCGGAACGATTCAAGTTCTTCAAGAGAAATCAACACAAGAATGAAAGTAACGCTGATTACCTAACCGAATTAAGAAAGCTATCAAAGTACTGCCAATTCGGAGCAGGACTATCGGATTATCTTCGAGACAAATTTGTTTGCGGTCTCTTAAGTGAAGGAACACAAAAAAGACTGCTTTCTGAAAAAGATTTAACATTGGACAAAGCTTTCAGTATGGCTGTATCATATGAAGCAGCAGCAAAAGGAGCTGCAGAGATACAACAAGAGACACAGGACTTCGGCACCCATAAAATGACACAGGAGTTCGGAAGATGTTATCGCTGCGGCAGATCCACCCATAACCAGAGGGACTGCTAGTTCAAGGGCAAAGCATGCAGGCAATGTGGTAAGATTGGACACATTGCACGGGTATGCCAATCTGGACAAAATAAATCCACTGACAGAAAACAAAAAATCAACAAAGAAAAGTACAGGAAGGTACAAATGATGACGGACAATAGCTCCGAAGACCAGAATAGCGATAGCGACTCCGGAAACAAGAGACTAAGCTGTCTCAAATTACATAATGTACTTGCCAAAGAGGATTACCAAACCATTTGGGTTACCCTCACAATAGCAGGGTCCCCAGTTAAAATGGAGCTAGATACAGGATCAGCTCTAACCGTAATAAATCGACGAGATTACGAGAGGCTATTTTCGCATATACCTCTAAAAGACACATCCATTATCTTAAAAACATATACGGGGCAGAAAGTCTACCCCAAAGGAAAAATAAGGGTGCCTGTGGTATACAACGGCAAAGAAATACAAAAGTTGTATTTATACATTCTACAAGATGGTGGTCCACCGTTGTTGGGACGTGAATGGATAAGGAAGATACGTTTAGACTGGCACTCCATTCAGGCACTGACGGTGACCAGTAAGGAAAAAAACAATGATGACATCATACCTGAACGATTAAAAGACATCTTGGCCAACGCCAAAGAAGTGTTTCAAGAGAAACTAGGAACCTTGAAAGGCATCACCGCCTCAATAAAAGTGGAAGATACAGCAATTCCAACATTTTTAAGGCAAGACCGGTGCCATACGCAATACGTCCGGCAGTCGAGGCAGAGCTGAAGAATTTGGAAAAGGCAGGCGTATTATCCAAAATAGATTGGAGCGAATGGGCAACACCCATCGTTCCAGTCATGAAAAAAACATTGAAAAATAACTCTGAGGAACAGAAAAAAATTCGCATCTGTGGGGACTTTAAGGTGACTGTAAACCCGGTCCTTCACACGGTACAGTATCCTCTTCCGAGGATAGAAGATATTTTCGCCTCACTATCCGGAGGGAAACGTTTCACAAAAATTGACTTGGCACAGGCATATCTACAGATGGAGGTTGAGGAGACCTCTAAAAAGTATCGCACAATAAACACACACAAAGGCCTGTACCAGTACAATCGACTGGTTTTTGGAATAGCATCAGCTCCAGCTATCTGGCAAAGAGCTATGGAGCAAGTCCTGCAAGGGATTCCGGGGACTCAATGCTACATAGACAACATCCTTATAACAGGAGAAAACGACAACGAGCACCTTGCCAATTTGGAGCAGGTGCTCACTAGGCTGAAAGAACGGGGCCTACGAGCAAATCGCCCCAAGTGCGAATTTTTCCAAAATCAGATATCATATTGTGGCCACATAATTAATAAGGAAGGGTTGCATAAGTCACCTGAAAAAATTGAAGCAGTTATAAAAGCCCCAGCACCTGAAAATGTTTCACAATTAAGGTCATTCCTGGGATTAATAAATTACTATCATAAATTTTTACCAGACTTATCAACTATTCTACATCCTCTTAATGATCTCCTACAGACAGGAGTGATTTGGAAATGGAACGAAGACTGTAAACGTGCCTTCCATAAATGTAAAGACTTAATCACATCCGAGAAAATTTTGGCTCATTACAACCCATCACTACCAATCAGACTGGCGTGCGATGCATCCCCTTACGGCATAGGAGCGGTATTGTCCCATAGATTCCCTGATGGCTCGGAACGGCCGATAGCTTTTGCGTCACGCTCATTGAACTCAGCTGAGCGTAACTATGCCCAGATAGACAGGGAAGCACTCAGCCTGGTATGGGGAGTGAAGAAATTCAACCATTACCTACACGGACAAAAATTTACCTTGCTGACTGACCATCAACCCCTCATCTCCATATTCAACCCTAAAAAAGGTGTCCCCATTATGACGGCACAAAGACTACAGAGGTGGTCCCTTTTTCTAGGGGCACACCAATACAACATTGAATACAAAGGGTCAAAACAGCATGGGAATGCTGACGGTTTATCACGCCTGCCGTTGCCAATGATAGAAGAGGCACCTACAGTAGACCCAGTAGAGATATTCCACTCTACCATAGTGGAATGTCTACCGGTGACAAATTCTGCCATTGAAAGGGAGACAAGAAATGACCCTACTCTCTCACGGGTCTACGATTTAACAGTGAAGGGATGGCCAGCACATGGCGAACCACTGTTGCCAGCATTCTCGCAAAGAAGAGAACAGCTGTAAGTGTGCCGAGGAACCTTGATGTGTGGATCCAGAGTGGTGATTCCACCCAAACTCCAGGATAAAGTGCTAAAGGAGCTTCACGAGGGGCATCTGGGTGGAGTGAAAATGAAGAACCTAGCTAGGGCGTTTGTATGGTGGCCAGGTATCGATGGAGACATCGAAGACATGACCAAGAGCTGCCTAGGATGCCAGAAGGTCCAAAATGCTCCGCCACAGGCCCCTCTACATCCATGGGAGTGGCCCTCATCTCCCTGGCAAAGGGTGCACATCGACTTTGCTGGTCCATTTATGGACTCAATGTTCTTAATCGCGGTTGATGCACACTCCAAGTGGCCGGAGGTAATAAAGATGTCCTCCACCACCACGGAAAAAAACATCACAGTATTAAGGACCATATTTGCCAGGAATGGGCTGCCGGAGCAGATATGTTCTGATAATGGACCGCAATTTGTGTCCGAAGAATTCAGAAAGTTCTTAAAGAACAATGGGGTAAAGCACTACACATCCGCCCCGTACCATCCCGCCACCAATGGATTGGCTGAAAGGTTTGTCCAGACCTTCAAGAAGGCCATCAAGGCCATGGGTAATGAAGACATAAAACTTCAGCACAAGGTGGATAACTTCTTATTTGCATATAGGAATGCAACGCATATGGTTACTAACCAAACTCCCGCCATGATGTTCTACAATAGAAACCTAAGATGCCGGCTGGATTTGGTCAAGCCCAACATCCGAAGGGATGTGGAGAACCGGCAGTTTCAAGGCATGAATGAAAGGCCAACTAGGGCCTTCCAGATAGGCCAACCGGTTTTGGCCCGGGACTACCGTACCGAGAAATGGCAGCCTGGAACTATCTGCACACGATTAGGACCACTGATGTATACCGTGGACATCGGAGACAGCATAATAAGGCGCCATGCTGACCAAATCATCAAGTCATCCGAAAAGGGACAACCTACACCACCACTCTATACATCTAACGATGAAGTAGAGATACCCATATCTACCTCCGATCCGGTGATACTGGAGCCCGATGAACCCGACACTGGCCTTCAAGCCGAATCAGCCTTGCCAGAAGAACCTACTACACCACCAGAAACTACTACACCCCCGAGGCGTTATCCAGACCGAGTCAGGAAGCCTCCTGAGAGACTAACTTATAATTAATTAATACAGCAATGTATATTATTTTGCATATAACATGTAATTAATAATTACTTAAAATATGATGTACTAGTTAGCTAGAAGGGGAGCAATTATGGTGTATGTGCCTTTAAGAGCCCCAGGTGTGCGTAATGCCGGTAATTGCCACTTGGGCTATATAAGCCTGTGTATTGTGTATATCCTTTAGAAACCCCCCCCCCCCCCCCCCCCCCCAAGACTTGCTTAGTAAATACCTATGAACCAACTCCTGTCTTCATCTACACACGGACACTACAGGTTAGGCTGCTGATCCAGATGTATTTGAGCCCAAAAAAAGCCATTACATTTACGCAACCCTATAGATGCTGTCCTGTACATTACAGGACTATATATTAAATACCTGTAAAATGAAAAAAATGCATACACAAAATTACACAGCTAAGCTTTACAGACTTTATATGAATCAAATGTCTTTCCATAATGTACAAAATTCAATTAAAGTACCTTTCCATTAATATGGTGTGTGGGCTATTATTGCATCTCAGCTATTTTTCCAGGTCTGGTAAGTTCAGACCGGCATGCATGCTGGTCCCAAATATTGATTTCTGTGTTTGTAAATCGTGCTTGACTAATCTACTGGAATTTTTTGAGGATGTAACTGGTAGAATAGATAAGGGAGAACCAGTGGATGTGGTGTATTTGGACTTTCAGAAGGCTTTCAATAAGGTCCCGCATAAGAGATTAGCGTGTAAAGTTAAAACACATGGGATTGGGGGCAAGGTACTGACTTGGATAGAGAACTGGCTGGCAGACAGGAAGCAAAGAGTTGGAATAAACGGCTCTTTTTCCGAGTGGCAGGCAGTGACTAGTGGGGTACCGCAGGGATCGGTGCTAGGACCCCAGCTATTCACAATATATATTAATGACTTAGACGAGGGAACTAGATGTAATATCTCCAAGTTTGCAGACGACACAAAGCTGGGTGGGTGTGTGTGCTGTGAGGAGGATGCCGAGAAACTCCAGTATGATTTGGACAGGTTGGGTGTTTGGGCAGATGTATGGCAGATGCAGTATAATGTGGATAAATGCGAGGTTATCCACTTTGGTGGCAAAAACAGGAAGGCAGATTACTATCTGAACGGCAATAGATTGGGAGAAGGGGAATTGCAACGAGACCTGGGTGTCCTTGTGCACCAGTCGCTGAAGGTAAGCATGCAGGTGCAGCAGGCGGTTAAGAAGGCAAATGGCATGTTGGCCTTCGTAGCGAGAGGATTCGAGTACAGGAACAAGGATGTCTTGCTGCAGTTGTACAGGGCCTTGGTGAGACCACACCTTGAGTATTGTGTGCAGTTTTGGTCGCTTTATCTGAGGAAGGATGTTCTTGCCATGGAGGGAGTGCAGCGAAGATTCACCAGACTGATACCTGGGATGGCAGGAAGGACGTAGGAGAAGAGATTGGGTCGATTGGGCTTATACTGGCTGGAGTTTAGAAGAATGAGAGGGGATCTCATTGAAACTTATAAAATTCTAACAGGACTAGATGCAGGAAGGATGTTCCCGATGGCGGGGGAGTCCAGAAACAGGGGTCACAGTCTAAAGATAAGGGGTAAGCCATTTAGGACAGAGATGAGGAGGAATTTCTTCACCCAGAGAGTGGTGAACCTGTGGAATTCTCTACCACAGAAGGCAGTGGAGGCCTCATTAAATATATTCAAGAAGGAGTTAGATATATTTCTTAAGACTAAAGGGATCAAGGGATATGGGGAGAAGCCAGGGACAGGGTACTGAGTTTGGATGATCAGCCATGATTTCATTGAATGGCGGAGCAGGCTCGAATGGCCTACTCCTGCTCCTATCTTCTATGTTTCTATGTATGGGTGGCCAGAAGAAGCAAACAATGTAGACAATGGGAAGAAACAAGAGCCTAGAAATTTGGTATAGCCCCATTTGGGGCGTTAGGTCTGGCGAAGCGCAAAGACTACCGCCAGTTGCGACTTAGCGCCACCTGGTGCGATATTGGGTCGTTGCGCCCCTGATGGTGTTTGCGGCGGTAAATCAGGCGCTGCACACGACTCTTAAGGCGCTAACGCGGAGGCGCTACCCAATATCGCTGCGGCGCGGCAGAGCGCAAGTGCGGTCAATAATCACTGATCCCAAGGCACACTGGCGCCGGACAGCTCTTAAAGGGGCGGGTCAATTAAGATCACCAGACAAAGCACTCCCTAGCACGCCTTAAATTCGGTTCAGACTTACCAGAGGTACTCCAGGCTGTGCAGACATGCTGAGGGTGAGGCAGAGGTCTGAGCGCTTTGATGAGGTGGCCCTCCAGGCTTTGGTTGGCGCTGTGGAGCGCCACCATTCAGACACTGTACCCTGAGGATGACAGGAGGGTGCCACCTCCTGAATACCGGCGCACCTGGAGGGAAGTGGCTACCAGAGTGGCATCCAGAAGCGTGGTCCATAGGAGTGCGGTCCAGTGCAGAAAGAAGTTCAACGACCTCACTCGGGTCGTCAGGGTGAGTGCATTTTCCACGATCTTATTCATCCCTCCATGTGCATCTGACTTTATGGCTAGAGGGTGTCCGAACCCCCAGAGGCCATCTGTCAGCCAGCACCCGTGGCCCTTTCTGGAAAGACACATGCATATGCTGCTCACTGCATGATGTGAGGGCTATTCAACCATGGGGGGCAGGTGATGTGTGCTCACTTCATGATGTAAGGGCTATTCAACCATGGGGGGCAGGTGATGTGTGCTGACTGCATGATGTGAGGGCTGTTCAACCATGGGGGGCAGGTGATGTATGCTCACTGCATGATGTGAGGGCTATTCAACCATGGGGGGCAGGTGATGTATGCTCACTGCATGATGTGAGGGCTATTTAACCATGGGGGGCAGGTGATGTGTGCTCACTTCATGATGTAAGGGCTATTCAACCATGGGGGGCAGGTGATGTGTGCTCACTTCATGATGTAAGGGCTGTTCAACCATGGGGGGCAGGTGATGTATGCTCACTGCATGATGTGAGGGCTATTCAACCATGGGGGGCAGGTGATGTATGCTCACTGCATGATGTGAGGGCTATTTAACCATGGGGGGCAGGTGATGTGTGTTCACTTCATGATGTAAGGGCTATTCAACCATGGGGGGCAGGTGATGTGTGCTGACTGCATGATGTGAGGGCTGTTCAACCATGGGGGGCAGGTGATGTATGCTCACTGCATGATGTGAGGGCTGTTCAACCATGGGGGGCAGGTGATGTATGCTCACTGCATGATGTGAGGGCTATTCAACCATGGGGGGCAGGTGATGTGTGCTGACTGCATGATGTAAGGCTATTCAACCATGGGGGACAGGTGATGTGTGCTCAGAGCAGCATGCTACAGCAATTCCCATCCTTTCTCTTGCAGGTGAAGCTGGGCCAAATGAGGCGCGAGCAAAGGCGCCATGGAGGAGGCGCGCCTAACATCCAGGCCCTCAGCGAACTGGAGGAGAGGGTCCGGACGATCATGGGGACCCGGCTGAGTGCTCCTGTCACCTCTGCATCTGCCGACCTCATAGTGGTCTATGATGGTAAGGTTCTCACCTTTTGGATCTCTCCCCTACCACTTGTTCCCCCCACCAGCATGATCTCTGACTGTCGATCCACTCCAGTACATTGCAGCACTCATGCCTCCCTCGCTGCCACCCTGACCTGACGCTAAAGGCACTCCTGTTCCTCCCTCCTTTCAGCTGCTGACTCGTCCGAGGAGGAGGCGGGCCCTCAAGCTGCAACTATGGGTGACTCTGGAGGCGATGATCACGAGGAAGCCGGACCATCTGAAAAAGCCTTAGGCGAGACAGCGCAGCGGCGGACTGGGGTCACACCTTCCCGGGAGGGGAGCGGGGGGGCCAGCTCGGACGAGGAGCCAGTTGCGGGCACCAGCGGCCTGCAGCAACGCAGGGGGAGTAGGGAAGCTCGGGGGCCGTCTCCCCGGAGGGCGAGTCAGGTGACGATGACTGCTGCACAGAGTGCAGAGGAGGTGCGTGCCCTCTCGCAGATGAGCGCCCAGGCTGGCTGGAGGCACACTGAGCTCATGGCTGCAGTGGCCAGGTTGCCTGAAACCATCGAGACACTGGCGACCAGTGTCCAAGACATCGGTGCAGCACAGGCCCGGAGTGCGCAGGACTTCGGGTCAGCATTGGAAAGGTCTGTCCAGGGCTTCAGCGGAGCAATGGAGAGGACTGTCCAGGGCTTCAGCGGAGCAATGGAAAGGAGTGTCCAGCGCTTCTGCGGAGCAATGGAAACGAGTGTCCAGCGCTTCAGCGGAGCAATGGAAACGCGTGTCCAGGGCTTGGCCGAGGCAATGGAAAGGACTGTCCAGGGCTTCGCTGAAGTAATGGGACCTGCCATGCAAGTGCTAAGTGCTGCCACGCAGTCACTTGCTGGTCTCCGACAGACGCAAATGGAGGCCACGCGACCAGTGACTGCTGCCACCCTCGATGGCTCAGGCATGATTACCTGGGGCCCTCACAGCAGGCCAGCAATCTGTGCTCCAACAGATTGCTCCGGATGCTGAGGTGTTGCCCCATGGGAGTGCCAGTGTGTTGGTGGAGCAGGGAGGTGCTGTCCTCTCTCAGGATGACAGCATGCCTGCTGCCACCACTGACACTTCACTGCAGCTGCCAGCACCTGCAGGACAGACTGCCTCCACCCATGCACAGGTGGAGCAGTCAGCTTCTGGGCCCTCTAGGCCCAGAGGTCGTCCAGGACGCACCTCAGGGGCATCTGCGCTCAGGGACAGTCAGCAGGCCTCCCCCAGCCTTGCCGCAGCCACTGGGGTCCCTTTAAGGAGAAGCTCCAGGGTGGGAAGGGGCCAGAGTAGTAAAAGACCACGATCCCCATCAGGGGGCAAGAACTGAGGGGTGCCCCTGAAGCCCCTGTCCAGGTTGACGCAAGCCCAGACAAATGTTTTTGCTGAATGTAATGTTTTATTTCACCAGTCTCACGGGAGGGAGAGACAAATGTTTTTCTGTGTGAGTTCTGATTTCTGATCGTTTTGTTTAATCATGTTGGAAGGGAGCACTTTTGTTGTAATAAACACTTTGTTCATTTAAAATGGCCATGCCTGCTCTTTACATGCATCTTGCCCTTCACAGGCTTGGGGGTATGAGGTCAGTTCCATTCCTGTTCTTGGATTGGCTACAATCATTCCGTCAGAGGGGCCTAGAAGCGATTTCTGATCAGCCTCAGACGCACGGCCCTTCCAGCTAGTACCTCCCTCCCATCCTCCTCCTCCTCCTCCTCCTCTGCTGGGGTGGCAATGTCTGCTGGCATTGGCTGGGAACGTAGGATAGCGAGGTACTGGAGCATGCAGCAAATAACCACGAAGTGTGAGACTCGATCAGGCGAGTACTGCAGTGCTCCTCCGGAATGGTCCAAACAGCGGAACCGCTGCTTCAGCACGCCGATTGTGTGTTCCACAATGTTCCTCGTGGGCTGACGGCTCGCTTTGCAGTGTTCTTCAGCAGGGGTACTGGCCATCTGGAGCGCGGTCATCAGCCACGGCCACAGAGGTTAGCCCTTGTCCTCGAGAAGCCAGCCTTCTGGGTGATTCGGGGACTCGAAAAGGTCTGCAACAGTAGTCTGGCGCAGGATGAAGGCGTCTTGGCTGCTGCCTGGGAACTGCGCATTCACTGCGAGGATCAGCTGTCGGTGGTGACAGACCTGATGCACATTCAACGAATGAAACCCCTTGCGGATGCGGAACTCCTCCGGATTGAATACAGGCGCCTGCAAAGCCACGTGCGTACACTCAATCGCACCCTGCACCATGGGGAAGCCCGCTATCTCTGCGAAGCCCTCTGTGCGCTTTCGGTGCTTGTCCGGGGTCATTGGGAAGGAGATGTACTGCCGCCTCCTTTTCAACAGGGCATAAGTCACTTGACGGATGCAGCAATGCTCCGCAAACTGGGAGATGCTGGCTATGTCTCCAGTTGCAGCCTGAAAAGAGTCGCTCGCGTAGAAGCTCTGGACAAAAGTCATCTTGAGCCACCAGCAGAGATGTCCTGGACCTTCTCTGAGGCTGCAGATTTGTCCGAAGCAGGTGGCACAGCTCAGGCACCACCTCCTTTCTAAAGCCCAGCCTTCGGACACAGTGCTCCTCCGGCATGTCCATGTAGGAAAACTGCTGTTGGGAAACCCTGCCAGCATAAGGTCTGGTGTGGTGACGTCTGTTGGGCCAGCTCCGTCTGGCCATGCCTGCCCCCCTCTCCCTGCGTCTCAGTGGCCTTTGCAGATGATGCAGCAGCAGGACGTTCCCCTCCAATGCAGGCCCCATAATAAGTGCCCACAGGAAGGTTCCCCGTTGTCAAGGCTCACCAACAGCAAGGCGATGGTCAGAAGGCTGCTGTTCCTCTGCCAGCGTGGGCCCAGTGGTCAAATGGCTCTCAGTGTGCAGGTCAGCAACTCTTTGTAGCTCTCGAGGAAGTTGTGCACCAGAAATGTCTGCCATTTTTAAACCACACCAGTCCCCTTTAAATAACGCTCCTCCAGCCCGAAAGCGACTTGGTAAGGCCCAGGAAAACTGTCACTAATAGCGCCAGGCGCTATGGAGGGGGGCGCCACTGAATTTCCCGTCTGGGGTGCCCAAAAGGCGTTGCACACTCAGATGACATCATAATTAGCCTGCACCCATGAGCGGGCGCTAAGCGTTAGCGCCAGCGCTAAATGCATGCTCAATATGGGGCGAGGCGCTAAACGCCTTGCGCCCCACTGGAATTTGGCTATCGCCCCAGTTATTGCCCTCTTTAGGCGCTAATCCCTGGTGCAACCAACCGAATTTCCAGCCCCAGGAGTCGATTTTGCGGTCAGTGGCGAACATTGTTATACTTGCACATAGACTTTCGATGGGCTTTTGCACTGGAAGTTCCTGTCAGACAACTATCCAAACAGTGCAGCGCCCTCTACAGGGCATCTGGGACATGCGTGAGCAGGTACTGTGTATCGCCTTAACCAATCAGATTTTAGAATCGTTAATGAGCAACACAGAGTCTGAACCAGGAAGTGTCAGTTAAAATATTGAATTCAATGTCAAATCAGTTACAGAAAGCAAAATGGAGAGGGAAAGAAAGATTGCATTAAGAGAAAGAGATAAAAGAGAAAGGAAAAGTTAAAAAAAATTTACTTCTTAACATTTTTTATATCTCCAACAATAATCAAAAATGAAGGAATGAGACCACACTTGTAAAAGTAAATTTTCAGTGCCAGAGAATTTTTTTGGCCGTCATTAAGACTTAACACCAACGTTCACGCTAGCGGTTTGGCCGTCCTGCACAGGCCGCTCACCATATTTTACATGTAAGAAACTGCACATGCACGAATATTTGAATGGGCTGTGCAGCCAGTTAAAAGGACCATACACAAAAAAGATTAGAGGGAACATTGCTTACTACACCGTTGAAAGGCTACTTACACTGGAATGGGCAAGCCCTAACTTTTTCTGATGAGTTTCTGCATTTAACTGTGCAAGTGCGGTCACCAGAAGTTGCTAAACATGCCAGTCTGGCAACAAAATAAAGCTTTTCCTTTTATACGGTTACAAAATTGATATTATTACCAATATTATTGCCAACAAGTCATTAACATGGACTGTCCAAGCAAGGTGACCTACTGAAGACTCTAAACTAACATTTTAACATCTGCCTGGCAGTTACACTAACCAGGACAGGCATGACATCAAAATGAATCAATGGTCATTATGATTTTTACTTTTCACCCTTTCTGACGTCAGAATTCCTGGAAATGAAAGCTATATTTTTAAATTTATATTAACTAAACATTTGAGGTTTAAATTTTGGGTTACCAATCTACTTTACACACACATACAAGCATTCCAATAGTGAGTTCTTATAAGCATGACTAAAGGAAGTTCATCTTTAAAGCCAACTGATCTTATTAGAAGTGAATTAAAAGGTATCCAATACAGATCAGGCAGCTTTTAAATGCAGAAAGATAAAAAAATGTTCCCTTGTAAAACATTAAAACCGATGATCAAAAACTTAAGTGATCCAGTACACCAAAAGAACAAAAACTCCTTCCTATACAAACAATAAATTGCAATTGTATTTAATTTTATCTTTTCCTTACCCATGTCATATTGCTGCGGGATGTGGTGTTATACTGGCATTCAGTCACCAAACTATCACCCTGCAAAACATTTAAATACTTTCTGTAAAAATTAAGACGGATGAAAATGAGCATTAAAATATGTTGTACATTTGGTGCAATTTCACATTTATATGAAAGAAAGCTAAATATTTAAAGTAAACTTGAATTTAAAATATTAAGCAATATTAAATCAAGGTTATCCAGAGGTTGAACTGCATATTCCTGTAGAAAAGTGAAATTATTTTCAGTTACACTGTGCTTTCTGAGAAATTTGTGGAAGGGAAGTAGTCGGATATGCCGACGATATGCTTGTTAATTGGGTGAGACCAATTGGAACATCTACCTTGTTATTCTGAACTGCACAGACTTACCCAAGGGTGAAGAAGGGAAATGGTGAACAGAACAGCATGAGGAAATTGCTTAAGCAATTTGGCTGGCTTGGTTTTGCAGTACTTGCTGATCAGTGAATGGTAGCTTTGAAAAAAATTGAGCAATTGGATTGCTCGGTTTTCTCATTCCTCATTGATTAAATATGAATAAATCAAAAAGTAGTAAACACACCAATCAGATATTTGATTGGTAATGTATCAGATAAGTGCTTATTTCCATCAAGCACTAATCTTGGCTCAGTGGATAAGTAATATTGCATAGTGTAATGATCTGCGTTATGACAACTCTGAGACTACACTTGCTGGTGTGATGTGACAGATGTGCACTAGACCCAATACTTTTCACCCTAATCACTAAACAATACAACCTTTGCACCTCCTCCCCAATCACTACTAACTGCTAGGGCAACTCCATTAGAGAGGAGAGTTTCTTTTCTCAAGCACCCACTAACTTGTAAGTTCATATTAATTATTTCTCTATATTGCTATAAAGATATGGTAACAGTTAATTTTTCAGCTCACTGCAACATGAAACTAAGCATAAAGCCAAAGATAAAAAAAAGATTCAAACCGGCAGAAGAACTCTTTCCTCTTTCAGATGGCGGAATTCTTGAAAATTAAAGTCAAACTCATCATCGTGTGCAAGAAGAGGTTGCTCTACACTATTTCTGAAATGCCTTGTTCTTAGGGCTTGTCCTGCAAGATGTGAATGGAGAAGAACAGCAAATACATGGATCCCTGATGGTTTTTCCTGAGACAAAGCCTGTGTGACAAAAAATATTTTTTCTGACAATAGGGAAAGTACCAACATTAAAATACATGGGATTTCTTGCCCAACCTTCTGGACAAAATTGTGGCTTTAGCAATTAAAGCATTGGAATTGTGCTGTGATACTAGTAACAAAACACATCAGTGCATTCATAAGAAATTCCTTTGTAGAAGGGGCCATATCTGTCCCTATAAGCTTACAAAGTCCAATTGCTGTTAAGTAAACTCTGGATTCACACAAAGAGGCTGGAGCTATTAAGTAAACACTGGGTGAGTTTGCAGATTTCAGTGAAGACACTGCAGATATCTTGGCTCTGGTTAATTTATTTTCCTGCACTTGAAGTGTAACAGAAATGCAGGAGGCAGCAAGTGCATGTGAGACTACTACTTTGGTAATGCGACTAGCTGTCTTCAATGGCATTTTTCCTGGTGAGTCAGAGGATATGCTGTTTTATAACAAAATTGATGGTATGTCTTATGACACAAAATATATGGCTATTAGCTCCATCAATTTATGGCACTAAGTAAGTCAAATTCCATTTAATTACATAGTATTCAGTGATTTTTACTGGTGCTTTGGGAACTAAATTACATTATTCTGTGAAAACTAAATGAGTGACCTTATTATCAACTACTGAAAAAAATTAGATGGACAAAAATGTATTCAAAGGCATTTTGATTGATTCAGTTGGTTCATCAGTAATCCATGATGGTGAAATATAGATATATACTTGGAGTACTGCCATTATGATATTTTGACATACAACTTTTCTATTATAAAAGTGTAACACGGAAAGTAAGGTTAATGTGCAGAGGATTGTTAACAATATATAGATAGGTATGGAACGTGTGAGCCATTTAGATTGTTTTGTGTCCTAACACATTAAAAAATTATGTGCCCTACTAACATACGCCAGATATTTATATATCTATAAATATTTTTTTAATTTACCAGATCAAATATAAGGTTCTTCCTTTCAGAAATGGTTTTGAGCTGCCTTCATTTCTGTTTCAAATGTCACAATCATGTGGCATTTTGCAAAACTTAGTAAATTGAAAATATCATTAGTAATAAAAAGAAAAAGGCAATATTTAGAGCTAACCACAAGAGGTTTATTATAGTTCTAAATTCATCTGTATGATCCAAATGGGTTAAATTTGTGTGTGTACACAGATGTAAGTAGATGGTCAAACATCCTTACACAGGCACAAGAAATCCCAGAATCAGTACTATACAGAGCAAATAAATTTGGTACTAACTTAGTTTCACAAATTTCACACTGCCATGGTAAACAGTACCTTCTCTCTGATTAAGGCTGAAGTTGTGATACAAGGACAGACACCTTGCAGCTCACAACTCAGCGACATGCCTCTTCCCTATCAGTTGCTAAGATGAAAGCAACCTCATCATATGAATCAACATATAACCAGATTCCATTTTGTTTCAGGCTTAATTCTGAAATAAATGGCAGTTCTTATCAGACAATATGGGAGCTTACCTCCTGCAGGCATTCCATGGTGCAATGACCTTGTGAAATATAGTTTGACATATCAGGTGGTATCATGTGGTAAAGACTGACCCAGACACCAGTTTCAATAACTCCAGCGTCATATTTTCTCAAAACAGGTGTGTAGAGCAGCTTTAAACCAGAGCTGTCTATATATCCTACAGAAATAAACAATGGTTAAGTGGACAAATCAGAAACCAAAACTTGAAGACTAACTTTATCCAACTAATGAGATTCATTCACCTGAATCCGATTACTATTACTATTACTTTTTATTGTTTGAACAAAAGGTGCAACTGACTTTTCCACAGATACACTTTGCTCATTATTTGCTTCCTCTTATGTTGTTATATATATTTAATACACAGTCCTACAGCACAGTGCAATCATAATGGTAACGGAAGTGGTGTAAAAAATTGTAAATTAGATATTATACAATAATGTGTAGATTGTTTACCAAGAAATATTATACTTATATCTCTCTACTGTAAGTGTATGGGAATTTTAGACTTGGAATGTAATTATGGTTGGCCTCAGGATGGTCTATCTAGATTTCACTGGACACTGTCGTAATTTTACATCTCCAACTTTAATTGTTTGCCTTGTACTTGAAAAAGATACATTTTTCTTTAATGATTTATATATATTTTTAACCTCACTTTGACTGTCAATTATTTTCAAAGTTTTGTTTTTAGGGGAGACACTTTTTAAATATTTCCTTCCCTTCTTTACTTGGGTGTCCACACCAGTTTTAAAGAGTGTGCAGGGACAGAGAGACCTCGGAGTTAATGTGCATAAGTCCCTGAAGGTGGCAGGACATATTGAGAGAGTGGTTAGCAAAGCATATGGGATCTTGGGCTTCATAAATAAAAGGTAATGAGTACCAAAGTAGCAAAGTTATGCTGAACCTTTATAAAGCGGTCCCTGGCCAGCTTCGCCTGCAGGAGAAAGGGCGGGAAGTGTTGAAACATGCTGCACTGAGCAGACATCACCTGCCCCCCATGGTTGAATAGCCCTTGCATCATGCACTGAGCAGCATGTGCGTGTGTGTTTCCTGAAAGGGCCATGGGTGCTGGCTGACAGATGGCCTTTGGGGGTTCGGGCACCCTCTAGCCAGAAAGTCAGGTGCAGATGGAGGGATGAAGATGATCGTGGAAAAGGCACTCACCCCGACGACCCAAGTGAGGTCGTTGAACTTCTTCCTGCACTGCACCGCACTCCTGGGCACCACGCTTCTGCAGGCCACATCCCTCCAAGCTCGCCGGTAATCAGCATTTTGAGCCCTCCTCCCATCCTCAGGGAACAGAATGTCACGCCTGCGCTCCACAGCACCAACCAAAGCTTCAAGGGCCACATCGGTGAAGCGCTCCACCCTCTGCCTCACCCTCTCCATGTCTTGACAGGCTGGAGCGCCTCAGGTAAGTTAGCGCTGAATTTAAGGCCTGCCAGGAAGTGCTGTGTCTGGTGATCCTAATTGACCCGCCCCTTTAAGAGCTGGCCGGCGCCAGTGTGTTTCGGGGTAAGTGATTATTGACAGCACCCACGCTGCGCCCCGCCGCCGCGAAATTGGGTTGCGCCGCCGGGTAAGCGCCTTAAGAGTATCGTGCAGCGCTTGATTTAGCGCCGCAATCACCCTCAGGGGCGCTGCAACCCAATATCGCGCCAGGTGGCGCTAAAATTCGCCTGACGCTAAGCTTTGCGCTTCGCCAGGACTAGCACCCCAAACGCGGCTATACCGAATTTCTCCCCCTCAATGTTTTCAAGGGGAGACTGGATAGGCACTTGAGGAAAATAAACTTTCAGGACTACGGGGATAGAGCGGGGAAGTGGGGCTGACTGGATGGGCTGGATTTTGACAGGCCCGAGGAGGCGGGAATGGAGGCGTGTGGGATGTTAAAATTGCAAAAAGTGGCGGGCGGGCCCGACCCCGCCTCCAAGCAATTTTCCCAAATGCGTGGTTTCTGATCCCGTCTCCGTCCTGCCTCCAAGAGGCGGGATAGGCCCTTAATAACCACTAAATTGCCTCTATAATCCCATTTTGAGTGGCCTTTCCGATTTTAACATGTTTCCCACGTGATTCACGTCTCCTCTGAAACACGATGGTGAAATCTGGCGGGAGCACAATTGGATTGCTGACTATCAGCTGCAGCTCCAGCATTAAGTAGGAGATTTGATTAATCATCATTTGCAGGTGGCAGGACTTTGTTGTCTCAGGTCTGGGGGAACTTTTAGCAGGCATAACCATAGCTGTGGAAGTTTGGAGCCAGACACCCATCTCCAGTGTGACCTCCTGGGAAACCCCTCTCACCACCTTGACTGAGCGCTTCCTCAACTGAGGCATAGGAACCATTTATTTCCTTTACTCCTGGACATCAGATTCGGATGAAGACCAGCTGCGGCAGCAGCAGAACCATGAACAACAGCAACAACAGGAGCGCCAAGCTGCTGCTCACCCACCTGAAGCTGCACAGGCCAGAAGGCGCCAGCCCATGGAAGGCCGTCGGCGCAGGAGATACCCCCCAAACAGGGTCTACAGACAGAGGATCAGCTGCCTCAACATGAGTGAACAGCAGTGCCAAAGGCGGCTCCGACTTTCGCGAGAGGTAGTGGGTGACATCTGCGCAATGGTGCAGTAAGACCTGGAGCCCAGAGGAGCAGGTGGACACCCCTTACCAGTAGCCGTCAAAGTCACCACCGCACTCAACTTTTTTGCTTCAGGCTCATTCCAGGGATCAGCAGCAGACATCAGCGGCATCTCCCAGGTCGCCGCACACACTTACATCACGCAGGTAACCGATGCCCTCTTTGCCATCACGCACAATCACATCCATTTCTCCAAGGATCAAGCAAGTGTCACGGTGCATGCGGTTGGATTAGCTAATCTGGCAGGCTTTCCAAAGGTGCAGGGCGTCGTTAACTGCACACATGTGGCCCTTAAGGCACGCCATCGTAATCCAGGTATTTTTGTCAACTGCAAGGGCTTCCACTCCCTCAACGTGCAGCTGGTGTGTGACCACAAGAAGGAAATTTTGCATGTTTGTGCCAAGTACCCTGGCAGTTGCCATGACTCCTTCATACTGCACCAGTCTAGTGTGCCTCCGTTCTTCAGCCAGACCAACTTAACGGATGGCTACTTGGAGACAAGGGCTATCCCTTGAAGACGTGGCTAATGACACCATTGAGGAGCCCATCCAACGAAGCTGAGGAGAGCTACAACTACAGCCACATTTCCACCAGATCCATAATCGAGCAAACCATCGGCATGCTGAAGATAACATAAGAACATAAGAAATAGGAGCAGGAGTAGGCCAATCGGCCCCTCGAGCCTGCTCCACCATTCAATAAGATCATGGCTGATCTGATCCTAACCGCCAATCCACTATCACAGAACCATCTCCTGAATCTAACAGAATTAGACACACGAAATAGGAGCAGTATCAGGCTACACGGCCCCTGGGCCTGCTCCGCTACCCACAGGGCCATGATCGATCCGGACCTAGACTCATGTCCAAATTCCTGCCCACTCCCCGTATCCCTTAATTCCCTTTACTTCTAGGAAACTGTCTATTTCTGTTTTAAATTTATGTAATGATGTAGCTTCTACAGCTTTTTGGGGCAGCATATTCCATGGACCTACCACCCTCTGAGTGAAGTAGTTCCTCCTCATCTCAGTTTTGAAAGAGCAGCCCCTTATTCTAAGACTATGCCCCCTAGTTCTAGTTTCACCCATCATCGGGAACATCCTCCCCGCATCCACCCGATCCAACCCCTTCACAATCTTATATGTTTCAATAAGATCGCCTCTCATTCTTCTGAACTCCAATGAGTAGAGTCCCAATCTACTCAACCTCTCCTCATATGTCCATCCCCTCATCCCCGGGATTAACCGAGTGAACCTTCTTTGTACTGACTCGAGAGCAAGTATGTCCTTTCTTCAGTATGGACACCAAAACTGTACGCAGTATTCCAGGTGCGGTCTCACCAATACCTTGTACAACTGAAGCAATACCTCCCTATTTTTATATTCTATCCCCCTAGCAATGAAAGCCAACATTCCATTGGCCTTCTTAATCACTTGCTGCACCTGCATACTAACCTTTTGAGTTTCGTGCACCAGTACCCCCAGATCCCTTTGTACTTTCCAGTTTCTTGCCATTAAGATAATAACTTGCTCTACGATTTTTCCTGCCAAAGTGCATAACCTCACACTTTCCAGTATTGTATTCCATCTGCCAAATCTCTGCCCACTTATTTAGCCTGTATGTCCCCTTGCAGGTTTTTTATGTCCTCCTCACTCACTACTTTCCCTCCCATCTTAGTATCATCTGCAAACTTTGATATGTTACACTCGGTCCCCTCCTCCAAATCGTTAATATAGATTGTAAAGAGTTGGGGACCCAGCACTGACCCCTGCGGAACACCACTAGTTACTGATTGCCAGTCTGAGAATGAACCATTTATCCCAACTCTCTGCCTTCTGTTAGATAGCCAATCCTCTATCCATGCCAGAATATTACCCCCAATCCTGTGATTTTTTATCTTAAGCAATAATCTTTTGTGTGGCACCTTGTCAAAGACCTTTTGGAAGTCTAAATACACTACGTCCACTGGTTCCCCTTTATCCACCCTATATGTTACTTCCTCAAAGAACTCCAGCAAATTTGTCAAACATGACTTCCCCTTCATAAAACCATGCTGACTTTGTCCTATTAAATTATGATTATCCAAATGTCCTGTTACTGTCTCCTTAATAATGGACTCCAAAATTTTACCTACCACAGATGTTAGGCTAACCGGTCTATAGTTTCCAGCCTTCTGTCTACTGCCCTTTTTAAATAAGGGTGTTACATTAGCAGTTTTCCAGTCTGCCGGGACCATTGCCGAGTCCAGGGAGTTTTGGAAAATTATTACCAATGCATCCACAATCCCTACCGCCACTTCCCTCAAGACCCTACGATGTAAGCCATCAGGTCCAGGTGATTTATCTGCCTTGAGTCCCATTATTTTACCGAGTACGACTTCCTTAGTGATTTTGATCGTGTTTAGCTCCTCCCCCCCCCCCCTTTAGCCCCCTGTTTGTCCAGTGTTGGGGTATTCTTAGTGTCTTCTACTGTAAAGACTGATATAAAATATTCATTCAGTGTTTTTGCCATCTCCATTTTCCCACCATTAATTTCCCAGTCTCATCCTCTAAGGGACCAACATTTACTTTAGCCACCCTTTTTCCTTTCATATAACTATAAAAACTCTTACTATCTGTTTTTATATTTTTTGCTAATTTACTTTCATAATCTATCTTCCCTTTCTTAATCAATCTTTTTGTTATTTTTTGCTGTCTTTTAAAGTTTTCCCAATCCTCTATCCTCCCACTAGATTTGGCTACCTTATATGCCCTTGTTTTTAGTCGAATACTATCCTTAATTTCTTTACTTAGCCACGGATGGCTGTCTTTTCTTTTACACCCTTTTCTTCTCAGTGGAATATATTTTTTTTGGAAGTTGTGAAATAACTCCTTAAATGTACACCACTGATCATGTATCGTCTTACCCTTTAATCTATTTTCCCAATCCACTCTACTCAATTCCGCTCTCATACCTTCATAGTCTCCTTTATTCAAGCTTAGCACGCTTGTTTGAGATCCAACCTTCTCACCCTCTAATTGAATATGGAATTCAACCATGTTATGGTCACTCATTCCAAGGGGATCCTTTACTAGGACATTTTTAATTAATCCCGTCTCGTTACACAGGACCAGATCTAAGGTTGCTTGCCCCCTGGTCGGTTCAGTTACATACTGCTCAAGAAACCCACCCCTAATACACTCAATGAACTCATCCTCAAGGCAGCCCTGCCCAATTTGATTTGTCCAATTAATATGATAGTTAAAATCCCCCATAATTATAGATGTTCCCTTATTACAAGCCTCAACTATTTCCTGATTGATACTCCGTCCAACAGAGTTGCCACTGTTCGGAGGCCTATAGACTACGCCCACTAGTGTTTTTTTCCCCTTATTATTCCTTACCTCCACCCAAACTGTTTAATTATCCAGATCTTTTGACCCAATATCATTTCTCTGTATTACAGTGATTCCTTCCTTTATTAACATAGCCACCCCACCTCCCCTTCCTCCCTGCCTGTCCTTCCTGATCGTTAAATAACCTGGTATGTTTAATTCCCAGGCATTGTCACCCTGCAGCCATGTTTCTGTAATGGCCACAAGATCATACCCATATGTAGTTATTTGTGCCATTAACTCGTCTATTTTGTTATGAATGCTACGTGCATTCAGATAGAGAACTTTCAAATATGTTTTGTGACACTTAGTTCCTGCTTTTGCCCTTTTTATTACTTTACCTTTTACTCCATACCTTCTGCCCCTTCCTGACACGCTCTGGTTTTTAATTTCCCCACTGCTACCTAAGTCTATGACCTTCTCTGTTGTCATTTTTATTATTTGCTCTCTAGGAACCTCCCCCCCCCCACTAGTTAGTTTAAAGCCCTCTCTACAGCCCTAGTTATATGATCCGCCAGGACTCTAGTCCCAGCACTGGCCAAGTGAAGCCCGTCCCGACGGAACAGCTCCCTCCTGCCCCAGTACTGGTGCCAGTGTCCCAGGAAGCAAAACCCATTTCTCCCATACCAGTCTTTGAGCCACGCATTTAACTCTCTAATTTTATTTGTCCTAGCCAAATTCGCTCGTGGCTCAGGTAATAATCCAGAGATTATTACCATTGTGGTTCTGCTTTTTAATTTGGCCCCTAGCTGCTCAAACTCCCTCAGCAGAACCTCCTTCCTTGTCCTATCTATGTCGTTGGTACCAACATGGACCACGACAACTGGATCCTCCCCCTCCCACTGCAAGTTTCTCTCCAGTCCAGAGGAGATGTCCTTAACCCTGGCACCGGGCAGGCAACACAGCCTTTGGGACTCTCGCTCTTGGCTGCAAAGAACTCTACCTATCCCCCTAACGATACTATCCACTACCACTACAACATTTCTTTTAACTCCCCCCACTTGAATGGCCCCCTGCTCCACGGTGCTGTGGCCAGGTTGCTCATCCTCCCCGCAGTCCCTGTTCCCATCCTCACAGGGAGTAAGAGCCTCGAACCTGTTGGAGAAGTGCAAGGGCTGCGGCTCCTCCAACACTACCTCCTGGATCCCCGTACTTGCCTCACTTCTAGTCACACCATCCTGACCCTGGCCACGGACTACATCTGAATTAATTAATCTAATTGGTGTGACTACCTCGTGATACACAGAGTCCAGGTAACTCTCCCCCTCCCTGATGTGTCTCAGTGTTTGAAGCTCGGACTCCAGCTCTTCAACACGGAGCTGGAATTCCTCGAGCAGCCAACACTTACTGCAAATGTGATCACCGTGAGCATCAATGGTGTCCACCAGCTCCCACATATTGCAGCAGCAACACATCACCTGATCTCCCATTCTATGTAATTAATTAAATTTATTAATATTATTCTTAAATACCCTCTGCCCCGATTCTAGATGGTGAATATCACACCTTAGAAACTATAAACCAAAGAGATTTAAGCTTAAAAAGAGAGAAATACTTACCAACCAATCACTTACCCGCTTTCTGGTGACGTCACACTTGGATTACTTTTTACCTCTCTCCTTCCCTCCGAGTTCCCAGACCGGAGACTGGTAGGCCTTACCTGGTCTCTGGGGCCTTTTATAGCCCCGCTCTGCCGCTCGAGTTTCCCGCCGACGCTGCGCTTCAGATGCCTGGATAGATCAGGTGGAGCTCTGCAGTACTCAGCAGCCAGGGTCTCCAGAATCGTCATGGTTTGCTGTGCACTTCACAACATGGCACAGTGTCGTGGCTTGCAGATTCCTGAGGACCAAGTGGCTCCTCACATATCCTCCTCAGATGAGGAGGAAGAGGAGGAGGAGGAGGAGAGCGAAAACGAACATCTTGCAGAGGCCCATCAACCAATGGCACCAGTACGCGAGAACATTGCTGCCCGGGATGCAAGGAACGCACTCATCTTGGCCAGATTTGCTTAGCCTAGCTAATCAAGCACTTTTGCCTCGCAGCTTCTTACCAGAGCATCGACAATGGCCAAGAACCAGCGGATCCCTAGCACTCTGACCACCATACTGACAATTGCAATTAATCCTAAGCCCTCAATGTGGAAGTCCCATTTGCAAAATGACACACACCACAACTGCAACAGTTGCCATCAGAGTTTTTATTTACAATAACCAACTGATGGCATTTTAAAAATAAACACAAATGAACACCCAGGTGACTACCCTTGTGACTACTTGTGCTTTATCTTCCTCTTACGCATGCTCCTACATGGTGCTTCCCTGTGGCTTCAGCAGATGTGGAGGCCCCTTGCTCACTTTCTTGCTGCTCCTGTCTCGACACCTTTGGCGGGCATCCTCTGGGGTTGCGAACCTGTGAGGGCTCGGCAACTGTCTGCTGCTCCTGCGGCTGTGCAGGGGCTGAGACGCCGATCTCAGTTGGGTGGGGACTCTGACCGAGGACTTGGCAGTGGCATGGAAGTGTGAGCGCTTGGAGAGGTGCCCCCACTTCCTTGTTGTATGCCACCAACATCCCTCTCATGGGTCAGCCCCACTTCAGAGCTAGCAAGTGGCTTGATAGTACCTTGCTGCACTTCAGTCCTACTCCAGAGGACTTCCATGAAGGTCTGGTTTCTATGCTCAATAGCTGACCATCGCTCTTCAAGAGATGTCAGTCTATTCTGAACAATCACCATGTTTTCAATACCCTGGCAACTAAGCTCCTCCATGGCCGTAGCCATCCTGTCCTCTACGGTAGCCAGCCTTACCATGGAGGTAGCCATTCTTTCCATGGAGGTTGCCATCCTTTCCGTGGTGATGTGTTCATGCACCAATGCCTCCACAAAGGCTCTGCTCATGTTCGCGATGGACTCCTCCATTCGCTCCACACTCACAGCGACCCTGCCAGAGACTCCTGCACCTATTCCTGGAGTTCCAGCACTATTCTCCTTCTGGATGGACCCGGAGGCACAGGGTCGACACGCAGCGGAGCCGAGCTGGGAGAGTCCTGCGCCCTCCGACGAGGACTCTCCACTGCTGTCCCTGTCTCCACCATCTGCTGATGCACACTTGTCATCTGTGATACACCAGGTGACAACACTACTCTATCTCGCAAAAGTCCCACTGAGTTGTGATTGTCTGCGCTGGTGCTGGGTGCACTGAATTCTGCTGACGCTGTGCCCTCAGAGGTTGCAGCTTCCTCTGAGGAGCCTTCAGGCTCAGGCTGCTCCTGGACAGTGGGGACGGGGGCTCTCGATGGTCCTGTGGGGGAGTAAAGGAAAGAGTTAGAGATGTGAGATAAAGGTTGCATGCACATTGAATTGTGCAAATGATCATAACTCAATCTGTTAGAGCATCAGAATCATTATCAGTCTCTCATGCAATGTCAATGAGAGAGATGCAAAAATATTCTGTCACCAGCTTACTGTGATGCGCCCGTCTGTCTGTCCCCCACTTGCGCATCGTCCTCCACTCGCACGATCTCCAGGGCCGTCTCCTCTGCATTGGTGAGCTAGGCTATTGAGGGTGGCCCTCCTCCTATCCTTGCCCTTTCCCTCTTATTGTGGGATCTCTTTTTCTGCAATGAGGGACACAAGTGGAGTTTGAGTGAGAATGAAAGAGTGAGTGTAGAGAATCTATAGCATAGATGCTTAGAAGGAGACAAAGATGGAGTGAGGTGCCAACACCAAGGGCCCTCCCTGTGTGTTGTAAGTTGTTGGCATTACATCACAGCGATAGGGAGTGTGAGGGCTGCAGAGTCGAATAGTTCAGTGAATGTGAATATAGAGAGAGGGGGAATGCTTAAGGGTGCAGGGATGTAAGGGCGAAGTTGGATGTGCAGGAGGAGCTTGACAAAGCAGAGTGCTGGTGATGAGAGACAATGGGGATCAGATTGAGGGTGATGGGAATGTAATAGTCACTTTTCCAGTGTGGAGAAGATCATGAAACCTCTTTTGGCATTGCAGCCAGGTTCTGCTGCACATAGAAATATCATTGACCTCCTGTGCCACTTGCAGCCACACTGCTTTAGTCTGCTGTGGAGGCTTTTTCCTGCCTGTGGAAGGAAAGAGCACCTCCTTGTTAGCTGTTGCTCCCTCCACCAGAGCTTGGAGGGAGGCCTCATCAAATCTAGGTGCACACTTTGGTCCAGAGCTGGACATACTTGCAGAAGGAATCACTCAGAACAATGGTCAGAAAGTTGAAAGGCTGAAAAAGAAGCAAGGCTGCTTGCAGGCCTTAAAGCCAGCAGCATTGATGACATCAAAAGGCTCATTGGGCCAGGGGTTCCCACACGCTGGAAATCAATTGCCCAATTAGGGCAAAATCGCACTTTTGGCCACTTTACATCGGAGTCGGGATCCTGACACGACAACCTCCAGCCCGCCCCCAATGACAAAGTCCAGCCCATAGACTCAATATGCCACAAAAGATTGAGATGGTGTATGAGGCATCTGCACCAAGTCTCCACCAATTCAGCTCTAATTTCAGCTAGGAATTGCACGAATATAATCTAGGATTAATCCCACTCTAGGTGAGGAATTCACTGGTTCTGCATGGCACCTCCTCATAGTGTCATGACTGAGATAAGGAATACAGTATGAGGCGAGTAACTCAGTATGTGGGAACTGTGGCTGCACACCTGTAAACCACCAGTTAACGGCATAGCATGTTGAGGTTACAATAGACTGCGCCACCACTTTACCTTCAAACTTAAGTATTTAATTCAATGTATTCTTGGTTTTTTTTAAACATCCATCCCAAAGCAAACTATAATCATAGTTTATACTACAGCAGAGTTATAAAATGCTTCACTTTACAAAAGGCGGTAAGGTATTTTTACGAGACTCTGGGCTAGAAATTCTGTGCATTTGCTCCTCTTGTTGGGCGCAAAAGACTTCTCACCCAGGCGCGGTGCAACTATCAGCGGGAGTTTAGCAGCGGTGGTAACCGGTAGTGCCCTGCGGTGCTGCGCATGCGATGACGATGTCATCACCGTGCGCAGAGCCTCGTTTTCACCCCGCCTGCAAAACTGGCCCGCACCCCCTGACTCTTGGCCGGCCATGACAGCGACCAATTCAGGGGGTGGGAACGGAGCGGCAGGAGGCTCGTGGGGCGATAAGTAAAGGGGAGGTGGCGGGCAGGGGGGAAAGAAAAAAAATCGTCCGACTTACTTGTCGTGGCCCGTTGCATCTTTGAACATGGGGTCCGTGCCACAATCTGGCAGCTCGGCACTCCTCGTGTGCCAGGCTGCTGGCACGGCCTCCCACTCCCCGGTGGGCCAGGTAGAGCTCCGCAGAGTTGTGGACTTGGGCCCTCCCCTTTAATGAGGGGAGCAGCCCTTCCATGCGGCAGTGCTATGTGGCCCAGTGCGTAGCACTGCAGAACGCACCGCCCCGATATTCGGGGATTAGCGCTCGAAGAAGGAAGTGGAACGCTTGAATTAGTGTTCCACTCCCTTTTGGGACACTAAAACTGAAGTTAGCGATCAACAGCACTATTTTTCGCCAGGTGTTAAATTTAGTGCCCAGGCGATGTTAGCAATCCAAAATGGTTGACAGCAAATATTTCTCCCTCTGTATTTTATCTTGATCTCCTTTATTGACCACTAGCTGGGGGAGCCCGGCGGTGCCGAGGCTTTTTGAGGGCATGTTGTTGTTGGAAGAGAGAGAGGGAGCGACTGGGGGGAAGAGAGAGAGAGGGAAGGAGAGAGAGAGAGAGAGATTGGGAGTGTGAGAGAGAGAGATTGGGAGTGTGAGAGAGAGAGATTGGGAGTGAGAGAGAGAGAGATTGGAAGTGTGAGAGAGAGAGATTGGGAGTGTGCGAGAGAGAGATTGGGAGTGTGAGAGAGAGAGATTGGGAGTGTGAGAGAGAGATTGGGAGTGTGAGAGAGAGAGAGATTGGGAGTGTGAGAGAGAGATTGGGAGTGTGAGAGAGAGAGATTGGGATGTGAGAGAGAGATTGGGAGTGAGAGAGAGAGAGATTGGGAGTGTGTGAGAGAGAGATTGGGATGTGAGACAGAGATTGGGAGTGTGACAGAGAGAGATTGGGAGTGTGAGAGAGAGAGATTGGGAGTGTGAGAGAGAGAGAGATTGGGAGTGTGAGAGAAAGATTGGGAGTGTGAGAGAGAGGGATTGGGAGTGTGAGAGAGAGAGAGAGACTGGGAGTGAGAGAGAGATTGGGAGTGTGAGAGAGAGATTGGGAGTGTGAGAGAGAGAGATTGGGAGTGAGAGAGAGAGATTGGGAGTGTGAGAGAAAGAGATTGGGAGTGTGAGAGAAAGAGATTGGGAGTGTGAGAGAGAGATTGGGAGTGAGAGAGAGAGAGATTGGGAGTGTGAGAGAGAGATTGGGAGTGAGAGAGATAGAGAGATTGGGAGTGTGAGAAAGAGAGAGATTGGGAGTGTGAGAAAGAGAGAGATTGGGAGTGTGAGAGAGAGAGAGATTGGGAGTGTGAGAGAGAGAGAGATTGGGAGTGTGAGAGAGAGAGATTGGGAGTGTGAGAGTGAGAGAGATTGGGAGTGTGAGAGAGAGAGAGATTGGGAGTGTGAGAGAGAGATTGGGAGTGTGAGAGAGAGAGATTGGGAGTGTGAGAGAGAGAGATTGGGAGTGTGAGAGAGAGAGATTGGGAGAGTGAGAGAGAGAGATTGGGAGTGTGAGAGAGAGATTGGGAGTGTGAGAGAGAGATTGGGAGTGTGAGAGAGAGATTGGGTGTGTGTGAGAGATTGGGAGTGTGAGAGGAGAGATTGGGAGTGTGAGAGAGAGTTGGGAGTGGTGAGAGAGTGTTGGGAGTGTGGAGAGAGATTGGGAGTGTGAGTGAGTTGGGTGTGTGAGAGTGTGATTGGGAGTGTGAGAGAGATTGGGAGTGGGTGAGTGAGAGATTGGGAGTGAGAGTGTGAGTGGGGTGAGTGGAGATTGGGGTGTGAGAGAGAGTGTTGGGTGTGTGTGTGTGTGTTGGAGTGTGAGTTGAGTGGGTGTGTGAGTGAGTGGGTGTGGGAGAGTGTGTGTTTGGGTGTGTGGGTGATGTGTGTGTTGGGGTGGGTGTGTGTGTGTGTGGGTGTGGAGTGTGTGTTGGGTGTGTGTGAGTGTGTTGTGGTGGGGGTGTGTGTGTGTGTGTGTGTGTGGGGTGTGTGTTGTGTGGGGTGTGGGTGTTGTGTGTGGTGGGTGTGTGTGTGTGGGGTGGGTGTGTGTGTGTGGGGGTGTGGGTGGTGTGTGTGTGTGGGTGGGTGTGTGTGTGTGGGGTGGGTGTGTTGTGTGTGGGTGGGGTGTGTGTGTGTGGGTGGGGGTGTTGTGTTGGGGGTGTGTGTGTGTGTGGTTGTGTGGGTGTTGTGTGTGTGGGGTGGGTGGTGTGTGTTGTGGGGGTGGGTGTGTGTGTGTGTTGGGGGTGGTGTTGTGTGGGGTGGGTGTGTGTGTTGGGGGTGGGGTGTGTGTGTGTTGGGGTGGGGGTTGTTTGTGGGTGGGGTTGTGTGTGTGGGGGTGGGGTGTGTTGTGTGGTGGGGGTTGGTGTGTGTGTGTGTGGGGGTGGGGTTGTGTGTGTGTGGGGTTGGGGGTGTGTGTGTTGGGGTGGGGGTGTGTGTGTGGTGGGGGGTGTGTGTTGGTGTGTTGTGGGGGTGGGTGTGTGTGTGGGGTGGGGTTGTGGGTGTGGTTGTGTGTTGGGTGGGTGTGTGTGTGGGGGTGTGTGTGTTTGGGTGGTGGGGGTGTGGTGTTGGGTGGGTGGGGTGTGTGTGTGGGTGGGTGTGTGTTGGGTGGGGGTTGTGTTGTGGGGTGTGTTGTGGTTGTGTGGTGGGGTGTGTGTGTGTGGGGTGGGTGTGTGTGGTTTGGTTGGGGTGGGTGTGTGTGTGTTGGGGGTGGTGTGGTTGTGTTGGGGTGGGGTGTTTGTGTGGGGTGGGTTGTGTTGTGTGGGGTGGTGTTGTGTTGGGGTGGGTGTGTGTGGGGTGTGGTGGGTGTGTGTTGGTGGGGGTGTGTTGTGTTGTGTGTGGGTGGGTGTGTGGGTTTGGGTGGGGGTTGGTGTGTTGTGTGGGGTGGGGGTGTTGTGTTTGGGTGGGTGTTGGTGTTGGGGAGTGTTTTGTGTGTGGTGGGTTGTGGTGTGGGTGTGTTGTGTGGGTGGGTGTTGTGTGGGGGTTGGGTGTTGTGAGTGTGAGGAGTTGGTGTTGTGAGTTGTGGGGGTTTGGTGTGTGTGTGTGTGTTTGTTGGGGTGGTGGGAGTGTTGTGTGGGTGTTGAGGAGAGATTGGGAGTTGTGAGAGAGAGAGATTGGGAGTGAGAGAGAGAGATTGAGGAGTAGTGAGAGAGAGATTGAGGAGTGA
>NC_140995.1:123614587-123647627 GCF_052327205.1 Somniosus microcephalus
GGAGAGAGAGCGACTGGGGAGGAAGAGAGAGCGACTGGGGGGGAAGAGAGAGCGACTGGGGGGGAAGAGAGAACGACTGGGGGGGGAAGAGAGAGCGACTGGGGGGGAAGTGGGGTGCGACTGGGGGGGCAAGAGAGAGAGACGGGGGAAGAGAGAGCGACTGGGGGGGAAGAGAGTGCGACTGAGGGGGGAGAGAGAGACGGGGGGAAGAGAGAGCGACTGGGGGGGAAGAGAGAGCGACTGGGGGGGACGAGAGAGCGACTGGGGGGGAAGAGAGAGCGACTGGGGGGGAAGAGGGAGCGACTGGGGGGGAAGAGGGAGCGACTGGGGGGGAAGAGAGAGCGACTGGGGGGGAAGAGAGAGCGACTGGGGGGGAAGAGAGAGCGACTGGGGGGAAGAGAGAGCGACTGGGGGGGAAGAGAGAGCGACTGGGGGGAAGAGAGAGCGACTGGGGGGAAGAGAGAGCGACTGGGGGAAGAAAGAGCGACTGGGGGGAAGAGAGAGCAACTGGGGGGGAAGAGAGCGACTGGGGGGGAAGAGAGAGCGACGGGGGGGAAGAGAGAGCGACTGGGGGGGAAGAGAGAGCGACTGGGGGGGAAGAGAGAGCGACTGGGGGGGAAGAGAGAGCGACTGGGGGGGAAGAGAGAGAGATTGGGAGTGTGAGAGAGAGAGAGATTGGGAGTGTGAGAGAGAGATTGGGAGTGTGAGAGAGAGAGAGAGATTGGGAGTGTGAGAGAGAGAGAGAGAGAGATTGGGAGTGTGAGAGAGAGAGCGAGATTGGGAGTGTGAGAGAGAGAGAGATTGGGAGTGAGAGAGAGAGAGAGATTGGGAGTGTGAGAGAGAGAGAGAGATTGGGAGTGTGAGAGAGAGATTGGGAGTGTGAGAGAGAGATTGGGAGTGTGAGAGAGAGATTGGGAGTGTGAGAGAGAGATTGGGAGTGTGAGAGAGAGAGATTGGGAGTGTGAGAGAGAGAGAGAGATTGGGAGTGTGAGAGAGAGAGAGATTGGGAGTGAGAGAGAGAGAGATTGGGAGTGTGAGAGAGAGAGAGATTGGGAGTGAGAGAGAGAGAGAGATTGGGAGTGTGAGAGAGAGAGAGATTGGGAGTGCGAGAGAGAGATTGAGAGGGGAGGGGGGGAGGGGTGGGGGAGGAGGGGTGGGGGAGGAGGGGGGAGGGGAGGGGGAGGAGGGGGAAGGGGAGGGGAGGAGGGGGAAGGGGAGGGGAGGAGGGGGAAGGGGAGGGGGAGGAGGGGAAGGGGAGGGGGGAGGAGGGGGAAGGGGAGGGGGGAGGAGGGGGAAGGGGAGGGGGAGGAGGGGGAAGGGGAGGGGGGAAGAGGGGGGGGAGGAGGGGGAAGGGGAGGGGGGAGGAGGGGGAAGGGGAAGGGGAGGAGGGGGAGGGGGTAGGAGGGGGGAAGGGGAGGGGGTAGGAGGGGGAAAGTGGAGGGGGGAGGGGAGGGGGGGAAGGGGGGGGGAGGAGGGGGAAGGGGAGGGGGGGAGGAGGGGGAAGGGGAGGGGGGGAGGAGGGGAAAGGGGAGAGGGGGAGGGAGGGGGGAGAGGGGGAAGGGGAGGGGGAGAGGGGGAAGGGGAGGGGGGAGAGGGGGAAGGGGAGGGGGGAGAGGGGGAAGGGGAGAGGGGGAGGGGGAGAGGGGGAAGGGGAGGGGGGAGAGGGGGAAGGGGAGGGGGGAGAGGGGGAAGGGAGGGGGAGAGGGGGAAGGGGAGGGGGGAGAGGGGGAAGGGGAGGGGGGAGAGGGGGAAGGGGGGGAGAGGGGGAAGGGGAGGGGGGAGAGGGGGAAGGGGAGGGGGGGAAGGGGAGGGGGGGAGAGGGGGAAGGGGAGGGGGGGAGAGGGGGAAGGGGAGGGGAGAGGGGGGAGAGGGGGAAGGGGAGGGGAGAGGGGGGAGGAGGGGGAAGGGGAGGGGAGAGGGGGGAGGGAGGGGGAGAGGGGGGAGGGAGGGGGGAAGGGGGAGGGTCCCTGAGCCCCGCCCCCCCCGATCTCCGCCCCCCCGATCTCCCGAGCCCCCCCCCCCGATCTCCCGAGCCCTGCCCCCCCCCGGAGCCCCGATCTCCCGAGCCCCGCCCCCCGATCGCCAGAGCCCCGCCCCCCGAGCCCCGCCCCCGATCTCCGGAGCCCCGCCCCCCGAGGGTGTCCCCCCCGATCTCCCGAGCCTCGCCCCCCCCCCCGATCTGTAGTCCGGGCCCGCGATCTCCCGATGTCCCGCCCCCCGCGATCTCCCGATGTCCCGCCCCCCCAATGTCCCGCCCCCCGATGTCCCAAGCCCTGCCCCCCCGCCCCTCCCGAGCAGCGGCGTCCCACTCTCCGGAGCCCCGCCCTCCTGCTCTCCGGAGCCCCCGCCCTCCAGATCGCCGATTGCGGCTGAGAGCCCCACCCTCCCGCACTCCGAGCCCCCCCCCCCCCCTCCCCGGCCGAGCCGGCTTGAAGTTTGCCGGTTGCCGGGGTAACCCTTCCCGCTCACCAAGGCCGAGATCCGACGCCGCGTCTCACCTGCTCCTGCTGCTGCGCGCACCCTGACCCTCGTGGCTGATCGCCGTTGCCCCGGGTAACGTGACGGGGGGGGGGGGGGGGGCTGCGGTGAGGAGCTTAGCAGAAGCCCTAGCTCAGGCCTGGCTGGGCAAGAAAGTCCCAGGCTTTCAGGCCTAACAAAAATACGGGAAAAGGTAGGAAAAAGAATGTTCAGTTTAGAAAAAATATTTACAACTGAATGAAGTTTTTTTTAAAAACAATTTAATAAATTCAATTTTATTTTGCTGGAAATGTATGTTTGAAAAGAAAGACGCAGAAAGCAGGAAAAAGAATGGAAGCAAGATGGCGGCCACTCACCTCGGTTCAGAACGATAAGGCCCGCCCACACACGCACCGATTGGTCGACCAGTCAGGTCACCGAAGCGTAGGATTGGTCAATCGTCGAGTCACTCGACACTCAACTGTAGGATGGCACGCGCCAGGAACCCGCCGTCCGATTGGTCGACCTCGACGTCACACGGTCGCTAATGAGATGCTAATGAGCGGAACGCTGAACGTTTTTCGGATACCGCGGGCGCGATTTTTGTCCGTCCGAAAGGTAAATACACCTATGACCGGTCCGGAATCGCAAGCTTTCTTTTGAGGCGACGCGCGCGTCGGTACGCTCTATAACTTTCAAACGTATAGAACACGGACAGACAGACAGACATCGGGACAGACAGAAGAGCCGCTTTATATATATAGATTTATCTTTGAGAACATTTCCCATTTATGCTCCTATCCTTCTTCTCTACCACTCCAAACCCTAATCCATGCCTTTATTATGTAAAAGAATTACTTTTTAAATGCCCTCACCAGGTTCCCCTCCTCTGCCCTTCACAAATGGTCATTATTTCAAAATTCTATAACTCCGGTCTCCCCCAAGTATCTCCACTTCTTTCAAAAATTTCTTAAAATGCCAATCTTTTAGTAGTGTTTTGGTCTACCTCTTAATTTCTCCTATCCTCCCTTGATGTCCTCTTTCCCCTCACTGTTAAGTGCCCTGAAATGTTCTCCTATGTGAAAAGCAATATACAAATGTAAGTTGTTGTTGAACAATGGCCCAGAAATTCGGGTCTCCACGGGTGAGTACGCACGGGGTACTCACCCATAGGCCCAATGGAAGTGCCGGTTTCCTGCATGCACTGCGCATGCGCGGGAAACTGGCACTTCCATTCCTCTGAACGAAGGGGTTCAGAGGTCGAACGCGTGCGCGGGAGAGGCTGCGCGTGCGCATCTAACTTCGTGTTTTTTTTTAACAGGTTTTCCCGGGAGGGTAAGCCTGCAGAAGTTAGAAATGTAAAAAGCAGGCGTAAGGCCTGCTTTTTACAAGGTAAGTGGTGAATTAATTAAAATTAAAACATTTTTTCCACAGGTTTATTATTTTTAAATACTTTAGAAAATAATTTTTTCCAAAAATGTAAATTGTTTAAAATAGTTATTTCATGTAATTTATAGTTTATTTAAAAAATGTGATTTGAAAAAAAATGTATTTGAAGATTTAGTGCTATTTTGGGGCCATAGTATTTATAAGTCTTGACAGCACTTCCTGTCAGACTTATGAATGGAGCATTCCCTGCTCCGATTGGCTCCCCATGGCCCACGTGATCCCAGGGGACGCATCGAACTAACTGCGCCCCTGGGATACGCAAGCACTGCGCGCCGGCAGCTGGACCAGGCCCCGGATCGGAATTCCACGTGGGCCCACAGCTCAACGGCCGGTGCGCAAGGTAAGTGCAGATCGGGGGCTTGCACCCGCGGGAAGCCTCCAACCCGAATTTCTGGGCAAGGTTTTCCAGAGCTGCAAGAAAGCTGCTTGCAACACAAACTATCTGCTTAACCAAGTGCACTATGAATACAAAGTTGTGAAGGGAACACTAAAAAGCTACATCATATTTTACACAGTTCCCCTTCCTGCATATAGAAATGGTTTCAATTCCTTTTGATAGCAGAAAATACTTTACGCTATATAACTGTATATCTTATTATTCAAAGAATAATTTCTTTGTAACTGCCTATACGATTCCAACAGGGGTCATAAATTTGATTCTAATCTATGTTCAGTTCAATTAACTTAGTTTAACTACGTATATTCTATTGCCTTTCAAAGCAGTGTAACAATTTAAGACATCTAAACACTGATTAGAATCTTGCCCCAGGATACTGACCATAAATATTCAGTTACAGCAAATGATTTTTTTTCTGAAATTGTCAAAAGGCTTACTGTATTGAAGTAACATAAATATTGTATTCATGAGAATGATAGTGCTATAAGACTCACACATGTTCCCCAGATGTAGAGACATTCAAACTAGATTTTTAATACCAGAGCAATTTATTTTCAAAATCTGTCAACAGCATTAAAGTACTAGATAGAGAATTTAGGCTATTATGTGGGAAATAGTTAATGCATCTGTTTTTACATTATTAGATACTTAATTTACTAAACAAAGATTCTTCAAACAACCTAACAATTAGCTGTCACCTACTCTATGTAAAAGTATCCATAGGCATGCTCACACTTTACTGAAAAGATTGCATATAGCTTGGCCTCATCTGCTGTCAAGTGGTTGACTCCATTCATAAGCTAGACTGGAAACTGGCAGAGGAGCTGAGAAAACTAAGCTGGACATATTAAAGGAAACATACATATTTTAATTTGTGCCATATCTAAGTATTTCTGATTAAAACAGTAATAACCAAATTTTGGTCCTTTCCTTGTATATTTGTATGCGCTCTACTACCTGTGAATAAAATATACTTTAGCAACATTTTGGTAATTAGCAAAACTACTCACAATTCGTAAGAGCACTTAGAGTAGGCAAAGGCACTGTAACGAGAGGCACTAAGGCTTGCACAAGGGTGAATAGTTCATATTATTGTTGTTGTAAATATGTTTTCACTGATTATTGATAAATGTATTAATTCAGTTTGGATTATTTTGTGGTGTCTCTCATTTCAGTTTTGCGCTGTGATATGGCCTGCGACAGGGATGGAATAATGGGGATGTGGTGAGCAACGGGGACCTGGTGTTTCATTTATTGGAGCCGCAGTCTGATGAGGCAGAAGGCTGATTGAGTGGCTGCCTCCTCCCTCGCTCCTGTTCCTCCTCCTCCTCGTCCTCCTCCTAAGGTGGTCCCGCAATCCCTGGTGGCAAGGGCTGGGCTCTCATGATGGCCAAGTTGTGGAGCATGCAGCAGACCACAACAAAATGGGACACCCGCTCAGCCGAGTACTGGAGGGCTCCTCCCGAGCGTTCAAGGCAGCGGAACCGTTGCTTGAGCACCCCGATGGTCTGCTCGATGATGTTCCTGGTGGTGGCATGGCTCTCATTATATGAGTGCTGAGCAGGAGTGTTGGGGTTGCAGAGGGGAGTCATGAGCCAGGTGGAGAGCGGATAGCCCTTGTCTCCAACCAGCTAGCCGCGAGCTTGACGTGGTGGCTGGAAGAGTGCTGGTACACCGGTCTGGCGCAGGATGAAGGCACCGTGGCTGCTGCCAGGATAGCGGGCATTCACATTGAGGATTTGCTGTCTGTGGTCGCACACCAACTGCACATTAAGTGAATGGTAACCTTTACAGTTACGGAAGATCTCAGGATTGTTATGCGGTGCCCGCAAAGCCACGTGGGTGCAGTCAATGGCACCCTGCACGATGGGGAATCCCGCTATCCTGGCAAAGCCACATGCACATTCGTCCTGCTTCTCTCTGATGATGGGGAAGGAAATGTAGTCTCTTCTTCGCCCACTATAGAGAGCCTCTGTGACCTCCCGGATGCAGCGATGGACAGCGAACTGCGAGATGTTAGCTATGTCTCCTATTGCAGACTGGAAGGATCCACTGACGAAAAAATTGAGGGCGACGGTGACCTTGACTGCCGCTGAGAGAGCTGTGGTCACCCTGAACGGAGGCTCGAGGTCTGGTTGCAGGAGGTGGCAGAGTTCTATGACTACCTCCTTGCTGAAGCGGAGCCTCCTAATACACTGCTCCTTGCTTAATTGGAGGTAGGGGAAGTGCTCTTGGAATATCCTCGGAGGGTAAGGCCTCCTGTTGAGAGCCCTCATGGCCCTTCTCCTCCCTCTGGCCACATGTTCTAATCTTTCTCGCTACCTCCACACCCTCCCCCGTAGACCTGGAGGGAGAGGTAGACTGCCAGTATAGCCACCATTAACGTAACCAAGTGTAGCAGTTTGATATGTTGCGAGAATAAATGTAACTCATTGTTAGTAGCCACAACACTCCTGATACTAAGCAACCTTTAAATTACTAAATTAAACTGTTGCACAAACTGACAAGGAAGCAGAGAAACAGTACCAACATGACAGCTGCGACTCATCATTCATGATCTCTTTAAGCAGCGCCCCTAGAGCCGGCATCCACTTGCTTGATGCCTTCTCTCCCTGTCGCTGCTGGGGCAAGGCACTAAGGCAGGGGCGGATTTGGCATGCGTCGCTGGATTCGCCTCGCCCCGACGCTACTGCATCAGTGCCCCATTATTGCCCCCGCGAGGCGATAACCAACTGAATTTTCCCCCCCATGTTTTACTGGTTTCGACCTCAGGCTAGGCCAAGGGGCAGAACCTTGGTGTGCTGCTTGACCCTCTCAGATTCTTTGTCCACATTCCATCTATCACCAAAACTGCTTTCTTTCATCTCCAAAATATTCCCTGCCTTACCACTACTAGTCCCTGCCTTCACCGCTACCATTCCCTGCCTTCACCGCTACCATTCCGGCTTTACCGCTATCATTCCCTGTCTTCACCGCTACCATTCCCTACCTTCACTGCTACCATTCTGATGTGCCAAATAACTGCCTGAATCCATGAGGTTAAAGCTTAGAACTAAAGGCTTTTATTAAGTAAGAACATGGCATCAAGTTAACACAGGGCAACCATCATTCATCACCGACCCAGCCCTTGGTAGAACATTCCAGAAGAGGGGCGGGGCTAGGGAGGAGCATTAGTGGTTACACCGGTGGAACATTCCAGACATTAACAAGTACAACAACAACAATACAAATGCCAGAACACAGAGTTATTTCATCACATTCACCCCCTGCTATAGATTCAGTCTATCAGGAGGTCTGATAATTGTCTGGGAACGATGTAACTCTTGCTGAGGCTCCTCCCGGAGTACTAACTCCGGTTCATTCGAATTCCCAGAATCATCAGTATTTTCCACACTGAGGGTTTGTGTCTCTGAAGGTCCAATACCACGATTGAAAACTCTACTCTCAGAGTCGAACTCTTTTCGAGCTCCAGCAGGTGCAAGATCTTTAATAGAGACCGTATCCTCTCGCCCATCCGGATATTGAATATACGCATACTGGGGATTAGCATGGAGGAGTTGTACTTCCTCCACCAGTGGATCAGTCTTGTGGCCTCTCACATGTCTGCGCAACAACACAGGGCCCGTGGTCGTCAACCACGTGGGTAACATTACTCCATTAGTAGCTTTTCTTGGAAAACTAAACATCCTTTCATGAGGGGTGGCATTCGTCGCTCTGTACACAAAAGAGACCTTATGGAATGCAGCACGTCTGGCAGGACATCCTGCCAGTGAGAGGTCGGCAGGCCTCGCGACCTCAGAGACAGTACGATAGCCTTCCACACTGTCGCATTTTCTTTCTCGACCTGCCCATTACCACGAGGGTTATAGCTGGTAGTTCTACTCATTGCAATCCCTTTCGATAGCAAAAACTGTCGCAATTCCTCGCTCATAAAGGAAGAACCCCTATCACTATGTATATAGTTAGGCATGCCAAACAAGGAAAACAGTTGGCAGAGGCATTTAATTACAACAGCACTAGTCACATCCGGACAGGGGATAACAAAAGGGAACTGAGAGTACTCGTCTATAATATTAAGAAAATAGACATTACAGTCGCTCGATGGAAGGATACCTTTAAAATCGAGACTCAAACGCTCAAATGGTCGAGTTGCTTTAATAAGATGAGCTGGCTCGGATGGCTTATAGAAGCGGGGTTTGCATTCAGCACAAACACGACAGGTTCTGGTCATTGTCCGGACCTCCTCAATAGAGTAGGGTAGATTGTGGGACTTAATGAAGTGGTTCATTCTGGTAACCCCAGGGTGGCAGAGTGCGTCGTGGAGACTTTGAAGCTTATCTATACCTAGACTAGCACATACTCCTTGTGACAAAGCATCCGATGGCTCATTAAATACTCCAGGCCTGTACTGAATATCATAGTCATATGTTGACAGTTCTATTCGCCATCTTAAAATCTTATCATTTTTGATCTTGCCTCTCTGCTTAGTGTTGAACATAAAGGCCACGGATCGCTGGTCAGTAATGAGTGTAAAACGTTGGCCAGCGAGATAATGTCTCCAATACCTGACTGCTTCGATAATCGCCTGTGCCTCCTTTTCCACTGAAGAATGTCGAACTTCTGGTCCTTGCAATGTATGAGAGAAGAAAGCTACTGGTCTACCAACTTGATTAAGAGTTGCTGCCAACGCAAAATCAGATGCATCACTTTCCACTTGAAAAGGGATCTTCTCATCCACGGCACATACCACTGCCTTCTCAATGTCCAGTTTGATATTAAGGAAAGCCTCCTGAGCTTCCGCCAATAGCGGAAAAGACGTCGACTTAATAAGAGGTCGGACTTTATCTGAGTAGTTAGCCACCCACTGAGCATAGTATGAGAAGAATCCCAGACACCTTCTTAAAGCTTTTACAGTGTGAGGTAAAGGTAATTCCTTAAGTGGGCGTAATCTTTCAGGATCTGGCCCAATTACCCCATTCTCCACAACGCAACCAAGAATACACAAACGTGTAGTATTGAAGGTACACTTGTTTTCATTGTAGGTCAGGTTTAACCTCTTTGCAGTCTCTAGGAACTTCGCGAGATTTTGATCATGCTCCTGTTGGTCGCGCCCACAGATAGTAACATTGTCCAGGTATGGGAATGTTGCTTCCAACGCGTATTCATCCACCATACGATCCATCTCCCGTTGGAAGACGGATACCCCATTCGTCACTCCAAAGGGCACCCTAAGGAATTGGTACAGGCGCCCATTAGCTTCGAAGGCCGTATAAGGTCGGTCTTCTATTTTAATGGGGAGTTGATGGTAGGCAGACTTTAAATCAATGGTGGAGAACACGTGGTACTGAGCTATCTGGTTCACCATCTCAGAAATACGAGGCAAAGGATAGGCGTCTAATTGGGTATACAAGTTTATAGTCTGGCTATAATCGACCACAAGTCTTTTCTTTTCATTAGTTTTAACCACCACCACCTGGGCACGCCACGGGCTATTACTGTGTTCGATGATTCCCTCCCGTTGAAGCCTTTCCACTTCCTCTTTTATAAATGTTTTATCTTCTGAACTATACCGTCGACTCTTAGTCGCTATAGGTCTACAATTAGGAGCAAGGTTCGCGAACAAAGAAGGCGGACTTACTTTTAAAGTAGAAAGGCCGCAGACTGTGAGTGGAGGCTGAGATCCACCATACTTAAGGGTAACGCTCTCATGCTGACACTGGAAGTCCAAGCCTAAAATTAAGTTCACACACAACTGAGGTAATATGAGGATTTTAAAGTCCTTATACTCCGTATCCTTAACGGTCAATGTGACTTTACAATATCCAGTTACCTCCGAAGTAAGGGACTTGGACGCCATCACAATTTCACTTCGAGTAGGATACATCTTCAATGAACAGGAGTTAACAAGGTTGGGGTGTATAAAACTTTCAGTACTGCCACAGTCTATCAAACACCCAGTAGGACGACCATTAATCTTGATGTCCGTCATAGATTTCGACAAGGAACACGGTATGGTCTGGTCAACCGTAGCCGAGGCTAGAGTAAAACGATAGGCGGCAGCAGGGAAGACATCGGGTACAGGATTACCCTTACACACTTTACTAAAATGTCCCCGTTTCTTACATTTAAAACAGGTAGCCTCTCTGGCTGGGCATCTTTGCCTGGGGTGTTTAGATTGGCCACAAAAATAACACTTAGACCCATGGGGTACAGCCGCAACAATAGGATTAAGTGGAGGCTCCATTGGTGTTATGGATGCCTCCATACTCGGAACACACGAGGCTGAGAGAGACGCATGGGCTGATGCATACACTTCTAAATTCTTCTGGGCTACATCTAACAATCGAGCAGTAGCGACGACCATTTTTAAAACTATCGAGTCGGTCTCGAGGAGTCTCTGTCTAATATAATTAGATCGGAGGCCAGATATGAAAGAATCGTGGATGGCTTCTTCCTGATACACTATGGCAGAGACAGCCTTGTAGTTGCAATCCTTAGCCAAAGCCTTAAGGTCCTGCAGGAAATTGTCCAGAGATTCCTCGGGTAATTGCCTGCGAGTAGACAAAAGATACCTGGCGTATACTTCGTTAACCGACTTAAGGTACTGGGCCTTAAGGGCTGCGAGGGCCTCTTCATATGTAGTAATATCTTCAATTATCGAGTAAGTTTGTTGACTTACCAAGTTGGTTAGAAGACCCAACTTGTTAACCGTCGAATCGACCGATGCGATGAAGTGTTCAAAGCATCGAAGCCAATGCGTAAATTTCTTCGACGCGTCTGCCGAATGGGGATCGATATCCAGACGCTCTGGTTTCAAAAATCGATCCATCTTCCAAAAGTTGTTACGCACATCAATTTTATTAAGTAAGAACATGGCATCAAGTTAACACAGGGCAACCATCATTCATCACCGACCCAGCCCTTGGTAGAACATTCCAGAAGAGGGCGGGGCTAGGGAGGAGCATTAGTGGTTACACCGGTGGAACATTCCAGACATTAACAAGTACAACAACAATACAAATGCCAGAACACAGAGTTATTTCATCACACATTCCCTACCTTCACCGCTATCATTCCCTGTCTTCACCGCTACCATTCCCTGTCTTCACCGCTACCATTCCCTGCCTTCACCGCTACCATTCCCTGCCTTCACCGCTACCATTCCCTGCCTTCACCGCTACCATTCCCTGTCTTCACCGCTACCATTCACTGCCTTCACCGCTACCATTCCCTGTCTTCACCGCTACCATTCACTGCCTTCACCGCTACCATTTCCTGCCTTCACCGCTACCATTTCCTGCCTTCACCGCTACCATTCCCTGCCTTCACCGCTACCATTCCCTGCCTTCACCGCTACCATTCCCTGCCTTCACCACTACCATTCCCTGCCTTCACCACTACCATTCCCTGCCTTCACCACTACCATTCCCTGCCTTCACCGCTACCATTCCCTGCCTTCACCGCTACCATTCCCTGCCTTCACCACTACCATTTCCTGCCTTCACCGCTACCATTCCCTGCCTTCACCGCTACCATTTCCTGCCTTCACCACTACCATTTCCTGCCTTCACCACTACCATTCCCTGCCTTCACCGCTACCATTTCCTGCCTTCACCACTACCATTTCCTGCCTTCACCACTACCATTCCCTGCCTTCACCGCTACCATTCCCTGCCTTCACCGCTACCATTCCCTGCCTTCACCGCTACCATTCCCTGCCTTCACCGCTACCATTCCCTGCCTTCACCGCTACCATTCCGTCTTCACCGCTACCATTCCCTGCCTTCACCGCTACCATTTCCTGCCTTCACCACTACCATTCCCTGCCTTCACCGCTACCATTCCCTGCCTTCACCGCTACCATTCCGTCTTCACCGCTACCATTCCCTGCCTTCACCGCTACCATTCCCTGCCTTCACCGCTACCATTCCGTCTTCACCGCTACCATTCCCTGCCTTCACCGCTACCATTCCCTGTCTTCACCGCTACCATTCCCTGTCTTCACCGCTATCATTCCCTGCCTTCACCGCTACCATTCCCTGCCTTCACCGCTACTATTCCCTGTCTTCACCGCTATCATTCCCTGTCTTCACCGCTATCATTCCCTGCCTTCACCGCTACCATTCCCTGCCTTCACCGCTACCATTCCCTGTCTTCACCGCTACCATTCCCTGTCTTCACCGCTATCATTCCCTGTCTTCACCGTTACCATTCCCTGCCTTCACCGCTACCATTCCGTCTTCACTGCTACCATTCCCTGCCTTCACCGCTACCATTCCCTGTCTTCACCGCTACCATTCCCTGTCTTCACCGTTACCATTCCCTGCCTTCACCGCTACCATTCCCTGCCTTCACCATTACCATTCCCTGTCTTCACCGTTACCATTCCCTGCCTTCACCGTTACCATTCCCTGTCTTCACCGCTACCATTCCCTGTCTTCATTGCTACCATTCCCTGCCTTCACTGCTATCATTCCCTCTCTGCCTCTAAAACTCTAATCCATGTCTTTATCACTTTCTGAGTAGACTCCTGCAATGCTGTCCTTGCTAAACTCCAACTTCCACCCTCCATAAATGTACAAGCCACATCGAATGTCATAGCCTACATTCTCAATCGCATTAAAGTCCATATCCCCATCTCCTATCGTTGCTAAACTCCACTGGCTTCCTGTTTCCTAGAGAATCGAATTTAAGATTCTTGTCCTCACCTTCCAATCCCATCTTGGCCTCGCCCTTCCTATCTCAAAGAAAGTCGGCATAGATTTCTGAAGAGTAAATCATGTTTGATAATCTAGTTTAATTTTTTTGAAGAGGTCACTAGCATGGTGGATAGGGGCGTGTCTATAGATGTTGTCTATATGGAAGGTATTTGATAAGGTTTCGCCCAAGACATTATTAGCAACAATAAAAGTGCACGTAATTGGAGGTAACCTTGTTACATGGGTTGGTAATCAGTTAGGAGGTAGGAGACAAAATTAGGGATAAAGGGAATGTACTCTGTTTGGTGAAATGTGACAAGCGGTGATCCCCAGGGATCTGTACTGGGTCCTCAGCTTTTCACTACATATATTAATGACATGACACAAGGTATAGATTTTGCAAATGACATTCAAAAGTCAATTCTCTAGGAAACAGGAAGCCAGTGGAGCTTAGCAATGACAGGAGATGGGGATATGGACTTTAGTGCGGGTGAGAATGTAGGCTATGACTTTCTATATGGCTTGAAATTGATGGAGTTAGGAGGCACAGTAAGTTGTGTAAATGGGAGCAGGAAGATACAAAGGGACACAGAAAGATTAAGTGAGTGGGCAAAACTATGTTAGATGGGGTTCAATGTGGCCAAGTGAGAGATCATCCACTTTAGATCAGAGAAAGACAAATCTGAATATTTCCTTAATGGTGAGAGACTAAGTGCTGCAAAAGAGCAAAGGGATTGAGGTGTCCATGTACAATGTTCCCTCTAATTTTTTTTCCATGCTCAGTCCCTTTAAATTTGCTGCGTGGCTGCTGCGCGGTATCTTCCAGAAGAAACAGCTTGTGAGCGGTCTGCACAGCACATCCCGATTGATGCGTGGCCGCGCACCTTAGGGGAAACATTGTCCATGTACAAAAATCAGTAAAAGCTAGTACACAGGTACAAAAAGACTAATGGAATGTTGGCCTTATCTCAAGGAGGTTAGAATACAAGTGAGAAAGTTATGCTGCCGTTGTACAGAGCTTTGGTCAGACCCTATCTGGAGTACCGTGCTCAGTTTTGGAGACAAAAATTATATTGATCTTGGAGTAGGAACTTAGAATGATACCAGGGCTTAAAAGGATGAAATTACGAGGACAGGTTGCATAAACATGGCTTCTATTCCCTTGAGTGTAGAAGACTGAAGGGTGAACTAATTGAGGTACAGGAAACTTTCTGGTATCTGGCACGGACGGGACCGACCTGGTGCTGGTCCATCAACAATGCCGGATAACCGAACGCTATAGTTAAAAGATACGGAGCTCAGAGCTCCGTCTAAAGCAACAAACCCTGTTACAGCTTCAAAACAATCGGCACAACTTGCAAGCGTCTCTGTAGCTTAGCAACAGCTTCAGCTACACGCTTGCACAGCCACAAGTGAGTAAAAAAAGTAACTAAAAGTAAAAAAAGTTATCTGAACCGACTCCTGAATTTTGCCGGTGGATAGAGCGTTCCAGTTATTTAGTGGCCGGTTAATCGAAAGTTTCCTGTATTTGAAATGATAAAGGAATTCAATAGAGTATACAAAGAGAAACTATTTCTTTTGGTGAGGGAATCCAGAACAAGGGGGCAAAATCTTAAAACTAGATATAGGCCATTTAGGAGTGAAATTAGGAAGCATTCTTTTCCACACAAAGGGAAGTGGAAATCTGGAATTCTCTCCTCCAAAAGGCTGAGGATGCTCGGTCAATGGAAATTTTCAAGACTGAGATTGATAGATTTTTGTTAAGTATCAAGGGATATAGAGCAAATGTACAGATCAGCCATGATCTAATTGAATGGTGAAACAGGCTTGAGGGACTGAATGGCCATTTCTGTACCTATATACCTCTATGATTTCCTACAGCCCTATGTCCCTGTGTGCATCCTTTGCTTCTTCAGCCACTAAGATGCTACCCTCTGTAACCTCCTTCCTCAGTACCTCCCATCTTGTCTTCAAAAGTCTCCATAAGATCCTGCAGTGTCAGCTCTGACTCAGTGGGTAGCACTCTCACCTCTGAGCCAGAAGGTTGTGGGTTCAAGTCCCATTCCAGAAACTTGAGCACAAAAATCTAGGCTGACACTCCAGTGCCGTACTGAGGGAGTGCTGCACTGTCAGAGGTGCCATCTTTCGGATGAGGTGTTAAACCGAGGTCCCTTCTGCTCTCTCAGGTGGACGTAAAAGATCCCATGGCACTCTTCAGAAGAAGAGCAAGGGAGTTCTCCCCGGTGTCGTGGCTATTTATCCCTCAACCAACATCACTAAAAAAAAAGATTATTTGGTCATTATCACATTGCTGTTTGTGGGACATTGCCATGCGCACTACACTACAAAAGCATTTAATTAGTAAAGCACTTTGGGACATCCTGGGATCGTGAAAGGCGCTATACAAATGCAAGTTCGTTCAGTCGTTCTTTCTTTCCTCTTCAATCATGCTTTTGCCCCCTCTGAATTCTCTTCACTTTCTCCCAGCTTGTAAAATGCTCTGAGATGTGCGTAGATAATGAGCACTATAGAAATGTGCGTTGTTGTATTGGTCTTCAGTTTTTGAATGAAAAGCATCATCCAAGAATAAGCTCTAAGTTAGCAATGGGAAGGATCATAAAATCAATATTCCTTAAAGACATTTTTGAGCACCAGTGAAGTCATGCAACTTTTGGTCAAAGGTCAAAGGAACAGAGAGAGAGCCCAGGCACAATTGGATCAAAATACCCATTTCTTCAGTTACCCAACACAAATCTTCCACAAGAGACTACATAAGGAGAAGGGTCAAGCTCCCAAGATTCATGAATACCCAGTGAGCCTTCCCATTTACTCACTGATTCTTCCTGTAGTGCAGAGTGTCTATACCAGTTGGTGCAGGGTCTTATGGTCTGCATGAGAATTGGAATTGCTTAAATGCCTAAAAATAATTTCATAATTCTTAGAAAATATTAATACCCAGAACCAAATTATAATAAAGAAATCAAAATTGTCCATTTTATGTGGGTTTAACACAACAGACACCATTTTTCCATTTGGGTAATAAAACCCATGATAAACACACACCTTTGAATTCATTGTCTAAACAAATGAATTACAAAGGCCTGGGCAAGTTATGAGTCACTTAGGTTTTGGTAAACTATTCAGGTCATGTATCTAATTCAGAGCATATGTTGCACCAGGACAAAGCATTATAAGGAGATACAAGGTGCACAGAGGACTGGGAGAGACAAACAGCATTCGAATAAAGCGTAGTTCACAAATAGGAGGAATCAGACAGGGGTAAGGCAGACTAAGATGGGCTTAGAGTGAATGTGCGTAAATGTCCGGAGCATGGTAAATAAGGTTCATGATCTGCAGGCACAAGTAGCCACATGGGATTAATGATATAGTGGCAATAACGGAGACCTGGCTCAAACAAGGGGAGGATTGGGAACTTAATATTCCTGGCTACAATATATTCAGGAAATATAGGGAAGGAAAGAAAAGCTGGTAGGGCAGAGGGCAGTGGCAGTATTGATCAAAGATAGTGTTACAGCACTAGAAAGGGATGATGTACTTGAGGGTTCAAAGACAGAATCTATTTGGTTAGAATTATGGAATAGAGGAGCTATGACGCTGCTGGGTGTACACTATAGGCCACCAAATAGTGGGAAGAGAGGAGCAAATTTGCAGACAGATTGCAGAAAGGTGCAAGAACTTTAGAGTAGTGATAATTGGGGACTTCAATTATCCTAATATAGACTGGGACAATAACGGTATAAAGGAAAAAGAGGGGGAGGAATTCCTGAAATGTGTACAAGAGAACTTTCTTGATCAGTATGTTTCCAGCCCAATGAGGAAGGAAGCAGCACTGAATCCAGCTCTGGGGAATGAAGTGGGGCAAGTGGAGCATGTTTCAGAAGGAGAGCATTTGGGGAACAGTGATCACAATATCATTAAGTTTATAGTAATTATGGAAAAGAACAAGGAAAAATCAAACGTGAAAATAGTCAACTGGCGGAGGGCTAATTTCAGTGAGTTGAAAAGGGATCTGGCCCAGGTGGATTGGAATCAAAGATTGGCAGGTAAAACAGTAAATGAGCAATGAGAGGCCTTCAAAGAGGAGGTGGTTCAGGTACAGACTAGACACATTCCCACGAAGGGGAAAGGAAGGGCATCCAAAGCTAGAGCTCCCTGGATGACTACAGATATAGATGAAAATGAAACAGTAAAAGCAAGCTTATGATAAATGTCAGGTTCATAATTCAGTAGACAACCAAGCTGAATACAAAAAGTACAGGGGAGAACTGAAACAGGATATGAGGAGCAAAGATAGTGTATGAGAATAGATTAGCAGGTAACATAAAAGGGAACCTAAGAGTCATTTTATAAACATATAAATAGTAAAAGGGTAGTCAAAGCAAGAGTGGGGCCGATTTGGGTCCTAAAAATGGGTAGTGGCTGTGTGGATACGAAATTGGCTAAGGGACAGAAAGCAGCGTATTGGTGAACAGCTGATTTTCAGGAGGGAAGTGTACAGTGGTGTCACCCTGGGGTCAGTGTTGGTACCACTGCTCTTTTTGATATATATCAATGACCTGGACTTGGGTATACAAGGCATAATTTCAAAGTTTACAGATGACACGAAACTCAGAAATGTGCTAAACAGTGAGGAGGATAGTAACAGACTTCAGGAGGACATAGAGACACTGGTGAAATGGGCAGACACATAGCAGATGAAATTTAATTCAGAGAAGTGTGATGTGATTCAATTTGGTAGGAGAGGCAATATAAACAAAATGATACAATTTTAAAAGGGGTGTAGCAACAGAAAGGCTGGGGGTATACATACACAAGTCTTTGAAGGTGGCAGGTCAAGTTGAAAAGGCTGTTAAAAAGCCATATGGGCTCCTTGGCTTTATAAAGTGGGGGGAGTAAATAAAAATGTTGTAGTGGTAGGGGATAGTATCGTTAGGGGGATAGATAGAGTTCTTTGCAGCCGAGAGCGAGACTCCCGAAGGCTGTGTTGCCTGCCCGGTGCCAGGGTTAAGGACATCTCCTCTGGACTGGAGAGAAACTTGCAGTGGGAGGGGGAGGATCCAGTTGTCGTGGTCCATGTTGGTACCAACGACATAGATAGGACAAGGAAGGAGGTTCTGCTGAGGGAGTTTGAGCAGCTAGGGGCCAAATTAAAAAGCAGAACCACAAGGATAATAATCTCTGGATTATTATCTGAGCCACAAGTGAATTTGGCTAGGACAAATAAAATTAGAGAGTTAAATGCGTGGCTCAAAGACTGATGTGGGAGAAATGGGTTTTGCTTCCTGGGACACTGGCACCAGTACTGGGGCAGGAGGGAGCTGTTCCGTTGGGACGGGCTTCACTTGGCCAGTGCTGGGACTAGAGTCCTGGCGGATCATATAACTAGGGCTGTAGAGAGGGCTTTAAACTAACTAGTGGGGGGGAGGTTCCTAGAGAGCAAATAATAAAAATGACAACAGAGAAGGTCATAGACTTAGGTAGCAGTGGGGAAATTAAAAACCAGAGCGTGTCAGGAAGGGGCAGAAGGTATGGAGTAAAAGGTAAAGTTGTGGCGACACGCCACCATTGGACATAATCCGCTCACGGCGGCACAGACAGTCTAAGCAGAAGCCCCCAGCCGGGGGCCCTTTCCTCCAGCAACTTGTTTCCCGCAGGGACAGGCTGCCGGGAGCACTTCCTGTCTGGGAAGTATTTAAGTGGATGTGCGGGGTTTTCTAGTTCCTGTTTGCCATGTGGTCAGAATAAAGCAGTTGTGTTTTCAATAGCTCTGTCTCGACTCCCACGTTTGCCGCGGTATCTCAACACTGGTGACCCCGACGCTCAGGACGAATCCTAAGCTAGCATGGCGGATACAAACGTAGTCACGGTTAAATTACCTGACTTTTGGGAGAACCTCGCCGAAGCCTGGTTCGTTCAAGCTGAGTCCAGATTCCGGCTGAAAGGCATTACAGTCGACGCCACGAAGTACGACTACCTCGTCGCCTCGCTCACCTACGCTACAGTCCCCAAGGTTTGGGCAGCGCTGCAGAATCCACCAACGGAGGGCAAGTACGAGCATCTGAAGGCTGCGCTACTTAAAAAATTTCAAACGTCCTCTTACCAGCGCAACTGCCAACTCCTGGACCTCCCCGGCCTTGGTGACGCTTCACCATCAGACCTGCTTTCCCACATGCTGTCCCTCTCCGACGACAAAAATCCCGGCGCCCTTTTTTGCACGCTTTTCATTCGGCAGCTCCCCGCCAGCATCCGCCCGCTCCTTGTGGAGTCTGACTCCACGGACCTGAATGAGATAGCCGAAAAGGCCGACCGGCTGCTCTCTGCACAGGCCGCTCGCGACGTCGCGCCCGACCTCACGGCAACGACCACGCGGTCTTCCCGGGCCGCTAGGCCCGACCGCCCTACCACTCTGGGTCACTGCTACTACCACACCCGTTTTGGCGCTAGGGCTCAACGCTGCACGCCACCGTGTTCCTTCAAACCCCCCCCCGCACCGGCCCCCGCAATGGCCGCGGGGCAGAAGGAGCCCCTACTGTACGTCACGGACGACAGAACCAACCGCCGATTTCTGTGCGACACGGGCCCAGCACAGCATCACCCCCGCCTCCGCCCTCGAGATCCAACGCGGCACACGGGGTATCACACTGGCTGCAGCCAACGGCTCTGAAATCCGCACATATGGCACCCGCATGGTCACGCTCGACCTCGCGGGCCGCCGCTACCGCTGGGAGTTCCTGACAGCCAAGGTCCTCTGCCCACTCATTGGCGCCGACTTCCTACGCGCCCACGGCCTCCTTGTCGACATTCCGAGGCACCGCCTCGTCGACATCAACACTATGGCCCCCATCCCCGGCGCCTTTACCCCGGCCCGTTCGGCCGGCCCGACGACCTACTGCCTCGCCAGAGCCACGGACGACTACTCGGCACTCCTAGCTGAGTTTCCCGCCCTCACTAACCCGACCTTTTCGGCCAAAGCCGCCAAGCACGGTGTGGAACACTATATCCCCATCACCGGCCCCCCAGTTTCTGCCCACGCCCGCAGACTCAACCCGGCCAAGCTGGAAATCGCGCGGGCCGAGTTTACCAACATGGAACAACTCGGCATCATCCGCCGCTCCAGCAGCCCTTGGGCCTCGCCCCTCCACATCGCCCCCAAGCCCGGCGGAGGCTGGCGCCCTTGCGGGGACTACCGCCGCCTCAACGACGCCACCACCCCCGATCGGTACCCGGTGCCACACATCCAGGACTTCTCGGTCCGACTGGCCGGACGAACCGTCTTTTCCAAAGTCGACCTGGTGCGCGGTTACCACCAAGTCCCCGTACACCCCGCGGACATCCCCAAAACGGCCGTCATCACCCCATTCGGCCTGTTCGAGTTCCTGAGGATGCCCTTCGGCCTCAAGAATGCAGCACAGGCTTTCCAGCGCCTTATGGACTCAGTCCTCCGGGACCTGAACTTCCTATTCGTCTATCTAGACGGCATTCTCGTGGCCAGCTCCTCCAAACAGGAACACCTCGAACACCTTCGCATCCTGTTCGGGCGCCTAGCCCAACACGGGCTCATCCTCAGCCCGGCGAAGTGCCAATTCGGCCTAACCGAGATCGATTTTCTCGGTCACCACATCACCCCTGCCGGGGCCGTCCCCCTGCCCAACAAGGTGCAGGCCGTCCAGCAATTCCCCCGCCCCACAACCATCAAGGGCCTCCAGGAGTTCCTCGGGATGGTGAACTTCTACAACAGGTTCATCCCCAGAGCCGCAGCCCTTATGAAGCCCCTATACGACTCCCTCCGAGGAAAATCCAGCAAGATGGACGTAGCCTGGACCACTGACACGGCAGCCGCCTTCGACGCCACCAAAAACGCGCTCGCCGACGCCACTCTGCTCGCGCACCCGAGGGCCGATGCCCGGGTCGCGCTCACCACCGACGCCTCCGACCACGCGGTCGGGGCCGTGTTCGAGCAGTGGGTCAATGGCGCGTGGCAGCCACTTGCCTTCTACAGCCGCCAACTGCGCCCCCCGGAGGTCAAATACTCCACTTTCGACCGCGAGCTTCTCGCACTCCACCTGTCGGTCCGCCATTTCAGGTTCCTCCTGGAAGGCCGCCCCTTTACCACGTATGTGGACCACAAGCCACTCACATACGCGATGACCAAGCACACCGAACCCTGGTCCGCTAGGCAGCAACGCCAGCTCGCGGCCGTCTCCGAGTTTACTACGGACATTCAGCACGTCTCCGGTAGAGACAACGTGGTCGCCGACTGCCTTTCCCGTCCCGCCGTCTGTGCGAATCACCTCGCGGTCGACTACGCACAACTAGCAGCGGCCCAGCTCACGGACCCAGACCTCCTCTCGGCGGCTACCAGCCTGCTAGGGCTACGCCTAGCCAAGGTCGCGCACGGGCCTGAAGCCACGGCAGTCACGTGCGACGTCTCACTCGGCCAACCCAGGCCGGTCGTCCCTGAGACCTGGCGCCGCCGGGTCTTCGACGCGCTCCACGGGCTCTCTCACCCGGTTTCCACGCATCCGTCAAACTCCTCTCCAAGCGCTTCGTCTGGCGCGGCCTTAGCAGAGATGTTCGGACTTGGGCCACCTCCTGCCTCGCCTGCCAACGGGCTAAGGTACAGCTGCACACCAAAGCACCCCTGGGAGACTTCGAGGTACCCAGCCGCCGCTTCGACCACGTACACGTCGACATCGTCGGTCCCCTGCCGCCATCGCAAGGCCAAACTTATCTCCTCACGATGGTCGACCGCTACACACGCTGGCCTGAGGCAGTGCCGCTGACCTCCACCACCACAGCCGACATCGCCAGGGCGTTCGTTAACACCTGGGTTGCGAGGTTCGGCGTACCGGCCGACATAACCTCCGACAGAGGCGCCCAGTTCACCTCCGAACTCTGGACGGCCACAGCACGCAACCTTGGGGTGACGCTCCACCGCACCACGGCGTACCACCCGCAGGCCAACGGACTTTGTGAACGCTTCCACAGGTCACTCAAGGCCTCACTCCGCGCCGGCCTGCAGGACAGTACCTGGACTGACCGCCTACCGTGGGTGCTACTCGGCCTACGCACCGCAGTCAAGGAAGACCTCCAGTCCTCGGCAGCGGAGTTAGTCTAAGGACAACCGCTGCGCGTCCCAGGCGAATTCCTTCCGGAGCCTACCAAGTCTTGGTCGGCCGAACAGCAGCGGCTCGACTCTTTCTCTTCCGCTCAGCAGTTCGCCCCACTTCCGGTCAACCGACACGGCGAACTCGCACCTCACGTCCCGCCAAATTTACAGCAGGCGCGCTTCGTCTTCGTGCAACACGACGCGCACCGCGGGCCCCTGCGACCCCCGTACAACGGTCCGTACGAGGTACTACAAACCGGGGACAAGGTATTCAAGCTGCGACTCGGCGACAGGGTCGAGACAGTCTCCATCGACCGGCTCAAACCAGCACACACAGAACCAGGGGAACAGGTCCCCGTGGCCCAGCCTCCAGCCAGAGGCCGTCCCCCCGGCAAGCCAGCACAGCCGGCGGCGAACCGCCCGACCCAACCAACCAGACCGGCGACTACTCAGAGCCGCTGCGGCAGAACCATTAGACCACCGTCACGACTCGTCCACTCCTCCTAAGCGGATTCTGGGGGGAGCTCTGTGGCGACACGCCACCACTGGACATAATCCGCTCACGGCGGCACAGACAGTCTAAGCAGAAGCCCCCAGCCGGGGGCCCTTTCCTCCAGCAACTTGTTTCCCGCAGGGACAGGCTGCCGGGAGCACTTCCTGTCTGGGAAGTATTTAAGTGGATGTGCGGGGTTTTCTAGTTCCTGTTTGCCATGTGGTCAGAATAAAGCAGTTGTGTTTTCAATAGCTCTGTCTCGACTCCCACGTTTGCCGCGGTATCTCAACAAAGTAATAAAAAGGGCAAAAGCAGGAACTAAGTGTCACAAAACATCTTTGAAAGTTCTCTATCTGAATGCACGTAGCATTCGTAACAAAATAGACGAGTTAATGGCACAAATAACTACATATGGGTATGATCTTGTGGCCATTACAGAAACATGGCTGCAGGGTGACAATGCCTGGGAATTAAACATACCAGGTTATTTAACGATCAGGAAGGACAGGCATGAAGGAAGGGGAGGTGGGGTGGCTATGTTAATAAAGGAAGGAATCACTGTAATACAGAGAAATGATATTGGGTCAAAAGATCAGGATAATGAAACAGTTTGGGTGGAGATAAGGAATAATAAGGGGAATAAAACACTAGTGGGCGTAGTCTATAGGCCTCCGAACAGTGGCAACTCTGTTGGACGGAGTATCAATCAGGAAATAGTTGAGGCTTGTAATAAGGGAACATCTATAATTATGGGGGATTTCAACTATCATATTAATTGGACAAATCAAATTGGGCAGGGCAGCCTTGAGGATGAGTTAATTGCGTGTATTAGGGATGGGTTTCTTGAGCAGTATGTAACGGAACCGACCAGGGGGCAAGCAACCTTAGATCAGGTCCTGTGTAACGAGACAGGATTAATTAAAAATGTCCTAGTAAAGGATCCCCTTGGAATGAGTGACCATAACATGGTTGAATTCCATATTCAATTAGAGGGTGAGAAGGTTGGATCTCAAACAAGCGTGCTAAGCTTGAATAAAGGAGACTATGAAGGTATGAGAGCGGAATTGAGTAGAGTGGATTGGGAAAATAGATTAAAGGGTAAGACGATACATGATCAGTGGTGTACATTCAAGGAGTTATTTTACAACTTCCAAAAAAAATATATTCCACTGAGAAGAAAAGGGTGTAAAAGAAAAGACAGCCATCCGTGGCTAAGTAAAGAAATTAAGGATAGTATTCGGCTAAAAACAAGAGCATATAAGGTAGCCAAATCTAGTGGGAGGATTGGGAAAACTTTAAAAGACAGCAAAAAATAACAAAAAGATTGATTAAGAAAGGGAAGATTGTCAGGGTTGGGGAGCCACGGGGCCGTATAAATACGAGGCCGTGCTCTCCGGGCGAGGTAGGTTCTGGACCCAAGTGCAGAAACCAGACAAGAGACACATATACCGTACTTTGTTTGAACTTTACTAGATTACACATAACTAGATTAACACCAGGAACACAATGATATACATAAGAACTAGAGACAAGAGAACTCAAGACAGAAACACAACAAGCATACATAAGAACTAGAGACAAGTTACAAGACAGCTAGTCAAGATAGGAACTCAGGACAGCTTCCATGAGGAAGCCCACTTGTCTATACTGAGCTTGCGACAAGCTACCACAAGGGGCCAACGGCTTGCCGAGGAACAACTCCAGACAAGCTACCCCAAGGGTAATCGGCTTATCAATGCAAAGCTCAAGACAAGATCCCAACGGCTCCCACATAGCAACACGCTTGTCCAAACAGCACCTTACCAAGACAAGCAACTTAACAGAACAACAGACTTAAGAACATCTTAAATCCAGAAACAAGAACACAGACTTAGATACATAGCTCGAGAGAACTAGAACACAGACTTAGATACATAACTCGAGAGAACTAGAACACAAACTTAGGTACATAGCTCGAGAGAACTATGACACAGACTTAGATACATAACTCGAGAGAACTATGGCAGCCAGCTAGCGAAGGCAAGCTGCCATAGAGAAAAGGCTAGTCACACAGAGCACCTAGTCAAGATAAGTGACATTGTCAAGACTAACTCCCTGGTTCACCCTAGTGAGGACTGAGCACTGAGTGAAACAACCATAGAACTTATATACCAAGAAAACCAGGTGAAACCCATAAACAACTAACAGGCCGTTAAGAACTAACACGACTAGGAACAATTAACACAGAAAACTAGGAACAATTAACAAAGGAACAACACAAGTGAAGGTGCCATCTAGAGGTTACAAAAAGGAACTGACTGGCACCCTCACAAAGATAGATTATGAAAGTAAATTAGCAAAAAATATAAAAACAGATAGTAAGAGTTTTTATAGTTATATAAAAAGAAAAAGGGTGGCGAAAGTAAATGTTGGTCCCTTAGAGGATGAGACCGGGAAATTAATGGTGGGAAATATGGAGATGGCAAAAACACTGAATGAATATTTTACATCAGTCTTTACAGTAGAAGACACTAAGAATATCCCAACACTGGACAAACAGGGGGCTAAAGGGGGGGGGAGGAGCTAAACACGATCAAAATCACTAAGGAAGTGGTACTCGGTAAAATAATGGGACTCAAGGCGGATAAATCACCTGGACCTGATGGCTTACATCCTAGGGTCTTGAGGGAAGTGGCGGTAGGGATTGTGGATGCATTGGTAATAATTTTCCAAAACTCCCTGGACTCGGCAAAGGTCCCGGCAGACTGGAAAACTGCTAATGTAACACCCTTATTTAAAAAGGGCAGTAGACAGAAGGCTGGAAACTATAGACCGGTTAGCCTAACATCTGTGGAAGGTAAAATTTTGGAGTCCATTATTAAGGAGACAGTAACAGGACATTTGGATAATCATAATTTAATAGGACAAAGTCAGCATGGTTTTATGAAGGGGAAGTCATGTTTGACAAATTTGCTGGAGTTCTTTGAGGAAGTAACGTATCGGGTGGATAAAGGGGAACCAGTGGACGTAGTGTATTTAGACTTCCAAAAGGCATTTGACAAGGTGCCACACAAAAGATTATTGCTTAAGATAAAAAATCACGGGATTGGGGGTAATATTCTGGCATGGATAGAGGATTGGCTATCTAACAGAAGGCAGAGAGTTGGGATAAATGGTTCATTCTCAGACTGGCAATCAGTAACTAGTGGTGTTCCGCAGGGGTCAGTGCTGGGTCCCCAACTCTTTACAATCTATATTAACGATTTGGAGGAGGGGACCGAGTGTAACATATCAAAGTTTGCAGATGATACTAAGATGGGAGGGAAAGTAGTGAGTGAGGAGGACATAAAAAACCTGCAAGGGGACATCGACAGGCTAAGTAAGTGGGCAGAGATTTGGCAGATGGAATACAATACTGGAAAGTGTGAGGTTATGCACTTTGGCAGGAAAAATCGTAGAGCAAGTTATTATCTTAATGGCAAGAAACTGGAAAGTACTGAAGTACAAAGGGATCTGGGGGTCCTGGTGCACGAAACTCAAAAGGTTAGTATGCAGGTGCAGCAAGTGATTAAGAAGGCCAATGGAATGTTGGCTTTCATTGCTAGGGGGATAGAATATAAAAATAGGGAGGTATTGCTTCAGTTGTACAAGGTATTGGTGAGACCGCACCTGGAATACTGCATACAGTTTTGGTGTCCATACTTAAGAAAGGACATACTTGCTCTCGAGTCAGTACAAAGAAGGTTCACTCGGTTAATCCCGGGGATGAGGGGATGGACATATGAGGAGAGGTTGAGTAGATTGGGACTCTACTCATTGGAGTTCAGAAGAATGAGAGGCGATCTTATTGAAACATATAAGATTGTGAAGGGGTTGGATCGGGTGGATGCGGGGAGGATGTTCCCGATGATGGGTGAAACTAGAACTAGGGGGCATAGTCTTAGAATAAGGGGCTGCTCTTTCAAAACTGAGATGAGGAGGAACTACTTCACTCAGAGGGTGGTAGGTCCATGGAATATGCTGCCCCAAAAAGCTGTAGAAGCTACATCATTACATAAATTTAAAACAGAAATGGACAGTTTCCTAGAAGTAAAGGGAATTAAGGGATACGGGGAGCGGGCAGGAATTTGGACATGAGTCTAGGTTCGGATCGGTCATGGCCCTGTGGGTAGCGGAGCGGGCCCAGCGGCCATGTAGCCTGATCCTGCTCCTATTTTGTGTGTCTAATTCTGTTAGATTCAGGAGATGGTTCTGTGATAGTGGATTGGCGGTTAGGATCAGATCAGCCATGATCTTATTGAATGGCGGAGCAGGCTCGAGGGGCCGATTGGCCTACTCCTGCTCCTATTTCTTACGTTCTTATAAATAGAGGCATAGAGTTCCAAAGCAAGGAAGTTATCCTAAACCTTTATAAAAGAGTGGTTAGGTCCCAGCTGGAGCATTGTGGCCAATTCTGGGTACCACACTTTAGGAAGGATGTCAAGGCCTTAGATAAGAGTGCAGAGCAGATTTACTAGAATGGTACCAGAAATGAAAGACATCAGTTATGTGGCAAGACTAGAGAAACTAGGGCTGTTCTCCTTAGAGCAGAGAAGGTTAAGAGGAGATTTGATAGAGGTGTTTAAAATCATGATGGGTTTTGAAGGAGGAACTATTTCCAGTAGAAGGGTTGGTAAACTGAGGGCACAGATTTAAGGTAATTGGCAAAAGAACCAGAGGCAACATGAAGAAAGCATTTTTTACGTTGTTATCATCTGGAATGCATTGCCTGAAAGAGTGGTGGATGCAGATTCAATAGTAACTTGCAAAAGGGACTTGAATAAATGCTTGAACAGGAAATATTTGCTGGGCTAAGGGAATAGACCAGGAGAGTGGGACTAATTGGATAGCTCTTTCAAAGAGCCAGCACAGGCACGATGGGCCGAATGGCCTCCTACAGTGCTGTATCATTCTATGAATGTTTAATTCTCTAAATTAGTCAGGAAGCATCTATGATAGCTTCCTGACTTAGAAAAATGGGATGGTCCAGGCATTTATTTACATGAATATTATCAATAACATTTTCTGACTGGCAGAGTAGGTGTGCTCAAGCACCATTGGAGATGACCCACAGAAAATTCAGCAGAGACTGGTAAATTTCAACCCTCTAACGGAACGTATCTCAGTTGAACATATGTTAGCGAGAGTGGAGTTTGCGCTCAGTTATACAAGATAGGAATGTATCACCTCAGCACAGCAGCTCTGGGCTGCCAAAATGTTACCACTTTGAGTAAACAGGCCTGTTAGTCTGAATGATAGTATGTTTGTAACTCAAGGAATCTAGTCCACTGTTGTAAAATTTTGTGGGAAAGGTTTAATTTGTACTTGACTATCACGGTGATTATAAAAGGAAGCACAGAAAAATAACATTTGCTGTGAAAATTTGTATTGGATTGGAAAGCTGGATTTTGTAACCTTTGTAGCTTTTAAGGATTTTGGGGACATTTTTATATGATTAGGTTCATTGTGAATCCCATTGTCTTTGTAAGTGGCAGAAAAGTGGTTGTTTCATATGTGTGTATAGGATATTAAAAAACATTTCTTACCTGGAAGCTGATGGTCAAAGGAGAGGCATCCTATTTCTGATAGCTGTGGCAAATTATGCAATCTGTCTACTAATTAGTTTGTAAGCAGATTGATTACATTTTTATTAACTGGTAGTCAAATGGAAAAGGGAATATTGTAGCTTTGTGGTGGGTACCTGACTTTGGTATTATAGTGGGATACAGGGTGTCTGAGTACTTGGTGGTTTTGGGAGAAGCATCCAGGAAGGCGCCGAACACCTCGAGTCTCTTCGTCGGGAGCAAGCGGAAGCCAAGCGCAGGCAGTGCAAGGAGCGCACGTCAACCCAAGCACCCCACCCACCCGCCCCTTCAACCACCGTCTGCCCCACCTGTGACAGAGACTGTAGGTCCCGCATTGGACTCATCAGTCACCTGCGAACTCATTTTTAATGTGGAAGCAAGTCATCCTCGGTTCCGAGGGACTGCCTAAAAAGACTTGGTGGTGATATAGTGCTTGATCACTGGCAGTCTAATGGGATGTGGTAGGTGGTTTTGTGGCATATATTTGTTCAGACTTTTTGCTGTAGCAAAAGGACCCGAGTTTCAGTCCCTCTGAAGCTGAATCTCACTCGAATCGGAATTAAATTACAACCAATTTTTACCCATAGTAATATGTGAATGGCTGACATTTATGCAAAGATTGGCCTTTTTGTAGTTCTGTTGTTGTTTTGCAGCAGTATTTTAAGTTTGCTACTGGCAGAATTAGGACAAGATGGTACTCAGTAGCGCATATCAAATGTTGTGCTCTTATGGTTACTTAACCTTTTGAAGATTGATGCGTATATTTCAACATATGTTTTTTTGCATAGAACATATGCAAAAAAAATTTATAACACCGGCAATCATAAATAACAATTCAAAATGTTCTCCCAATAGTTGGAATTTAGTTTGTTGCTATAATTTAGAGCAGGCTCATATTTCATGAAGTGCAAAAGTTTTTGAAATGTCTATATTTTGTTTAGTAGGAAAGTGAAAAGATAAATACATAGGAACTTGATTATATCTGTCTGAGCTGTTACTAACATGTTTTGTAGATTCTACAAAGGAGGAAATGCTCCTACCTTCCTGATAATCTGGGTTATCGTAATGCATTTCCATCATCACATAAATGGGATCAGTTGATGTTCCAAGTGAAAGCCCAACATTGGGTGGATAGGAAAATCCCTGCAGTCAATACAGGAAAAAAAATTGTAAAACTAATAGTTACTTAATTTTGGATATGATTGTACATAATGAAAAAAATAATTTCTACAACCCAGTGTTCAGAATGCCAAAAGCATTTACAAAATATGTATAAGGGATTTGGAGAGCTTATGCAGAGATATTGTATTAATAATCATTTTCTCTAGCATTGTAAAATTCCTAATGTACAATGTAAAATATTACCCCCGAGGCAAATTCTTCTGTACATGAATGTAAGTTCTTCAATTATTTGACAAATATACTGATGGCACTGTGACACCAGTATCTGCTAAAATGGCATGTAACATGGGTGAAAAAAACCAGACTCCAGCGCTAAGAAGACACCAACAACATTGTACAAAGAGGGAAGCGGTTATCGTGGTCAGCTCAACTAATCAGAATAACCGCTCTAGGCCAGCAGAAGAAAGCAAGTCCAACCAATAACGAGCAGCTCCAACATGGCATGTCATGGCAAAGCAACCAACTGTGTTTTGGATGGAAAGAAGGGGCGGGTCTGGTTGTGCGAGCAAACATCCTCAGCAATCAATATGATGAAGTCAAAGTACCGCTCACAACTGCTGGACAAAACCTAGAACTTGCACTAAGATGTGCTGTGTCTGATGAATCAATGCCAGAATTCCAGACTTTGATCCTGAAGGAGAAAGATTACAAAATTTCGCACTGAATGGTGGTAGATATTTGTAAAGAAAATATACACATGTGAAGCACGTATTGTGTGCAAGCCGTTTTCTACTAAAATTTGTGCATGTGGCTAAAACGGTGTTGCCGTAGTCATTGATTCTACTGGCCAACACTGCTCAACAAGAAAGAAAAATTTTACTGCATCTTTGTTGGACTGAAAAATGACCCGAGAAATGCTTGGTTCACAGTATAAAAAGGAGTTGTGATGTATGTTCACAACATTATAATAAGTTGTACTAAAAATAAACAATTTTTAATCTGTATCTGTTATATCTTTAATCTCCAGAAACATGTCAACAATTCACTGACTCAAAACTTTGTAGTCATAATGCACAATCGGTTTAAAATAAACATGCAGTCCTACTTGTGCTTAACTAAACGATTTGCAATTAGAGTTAAATAAATGAGCTTACCACACCAGTAAGGACCTACCTTTCCTCCAATTGCCCATGCTAAAATTATACTTTCACAATTAAAAAAATCATCTGGCATATTGGAATGGTAGCATTCATGTCCAACACCAAGGGCACTATCATTCAAGATGCTGTTACACTGATAAAGGAGAATATGATGCACCAAATGTTCATGTCCTTTCTGAATAATGGGTTCAACCTGTGAATAAATGCATCATAAAATGCAGAAGACAGTCAGTAATCTTGTAACTTAATACAAAAGCAAGTCTCCTTTCCTTTCGGTGCTCTATTATGCAATTATTTACATCACAGCACTGGTCACATTTTTTCACTGCTGCCAAACCAAAAAAAAAATCATTCAAATTTGAGATAGTTTATCAAATTTAGAGGGGTTGAGTCAGATATGTTTACGTTGTTACCCCTGTTGCAGCTGGCTATGGAAGACCCCAAATCGGGCAACACTCACCAAGACCACAATAGAAGAAATAGACAAAGACATTGGCATAAATGGCCCTCTTCAGGGCTTGCGGTTTTGGAGCGGCAAGCCATGATGATGATCAGATTCAGAATTAATTACTGGAATTTTAAAATATTAGCCAAAAAGCCCCTCGTTTAATATTTTGGCCTGTTTCCGATCTTAACACTGACAGTAAGCCATTGATTTTAATTGACTACCATTAATGTTATGATCAGAAAAGTGGGGGTGTATAACTGGGTGAGTTGAGGTCTGCAAAATAATCACAGTCGCCGGATTTAAATGGTTATATTTAAAATATAATTATATACAGACCACTCACACTTTGTATTTTAGTTTGTATGAAATAATAATGTTGTAATTCCCTACTAGGAATGCATTACATAATTCTAGGTTTAGTTAGAAGCTGCATGGATCAAATCTATTAGTATAAATATGCAATATGCACTGTCTGAAGGGGAACAGTCATTGTTACCTTGGTTTTCTAGTAATTAATAACATTACAGAATGAGAAATGACTTATGAAAGTATATGAAGTATATGCAGTAACAAAAACCAAAGCAGTCCCTTCAAATTATCTAAATATAAATGTTAACATGTTCATATGAAATTTTCCATCCACTATTTTAAGAAATCCATTTATTTTAAATGGATGAACACCTTTTGTTGAAATAGTGAATCATATAATGCTATAGCACATTCATTACTAATTTTACGCACTACAACCTCAATCCATAAATTGGATCCCTGATCTATGCCAAGTTAGCTGATCTGAGACAGTGAAATGATTATAATTGGCCTCAGTGTCCATGGACCAAAGAGAAGAAAAGTGCCAAGATTCCCATTCCTGAATCCCCAATTACTGTGTGTGAATAGAAAATGAGGACCAGGTCAGGCTTTGTTGCAACAGTCCTCACAGTCAAATAGCCCACTCTGTCTAAGATTGCAGATGATGAATAATAGAAACCTTGAAGACATCTGCTGCCACCCATGGAACTGTAACACAACATGAGGTGTCACTTTCATGAAGAGAGATAAGGAAAAATATAATCAAAGCTAGGGGCTATTATAGGTTTTGTGACTTATGATTGTAATACACCTCTCTCTCCCCCCCCAGTCTCTCTCGCTCTCTCTCTCCCCCAGTCTCTCTCCCCCCCCAGTCTCTCTCGCTCTCTCTCTCCCCCCCAGTCTCTCTCGCTCTCTCTCTCCCTCCCAGTCTCTCTCCCCCCCCAGTCTCTCTCGCTCTCTCTCTCCCCCAGTCTCTCTCCCCCCCCAGTCTCTCTCGCTCTCTCTCTCCCCCAGTCTCTCTCCCCCCCAGTTCTCTCTCGCTCTCTCTCCCCAGTCTCTCTCCCCCCAGTCTCTCGCTCTCTCTCTCCCCCCCAGTCTCTCTCGCTCTCTCTCTCCCCCCAGTCTCTCTCGCTCTCTCTCTCCCCCCAGTCTCTCTCGCTCTCTCTCTCCCCCCAGTCTCTCTCGCTCTCTCTCTCCCCCCCAGTCTCTCTCGCTCTCTCTCTCCCCCCCAGTCTCTCTCGCTCTCTCTCTCCCCCCCAGTCTCTCTCGCTCTCTCTCTGCCCCCCCCAGTCTCTCTCGCTCTCTCTCTCCCCCCCAGTCTCTCTCGCTCTCTCTCTGCCCCCCCAGTCTCTCTCGCTCTCTCTCTCCCCCCCAGTCTCTCTCGCTCTCTCTCTGCCCCCCCCAGTCTCCCCCCAGTCTCTCTCGCTCTCTCTCTCCCCCCCAGTCTCTCTCGCTCTCTCTCTCCCCCCCCAGTCTCTCTCGCTCTCTCTCTCCCCCCCAGTCTCTCTCGCTCTCTCTCTCCCCCCCAGTCTCTCTCGCTCTCTCTCTCCCCTCCAGTCTCTCTCGCTCTCTCTCCCCCCCAGTCCCTCTCGCTCTCTCTCTCCCCCCAGTCTCTCTCGCTCTCTCTCCCCCCCAGTCTCTCTCGCTCTCTCTCTCCCCCCAGTCTCTCTCGCTCTCTCTCTCCCCCCCAGTCTCTCTCGCTCTCTCTCCCCCCCAGTCTCTCTCGCTCTCTCTCTCCCCCCCAGTCTCTCTCGCTCTCTCTCTCCCCCCCAG